>NC_044589.1:2604354-2701854 GCF_901933205.1 Camarhynchus parvulus
ATCTTTTTATGATAGCTGCCACGCAGGATAGCTCTGCTGAATTTTCCTCCAAGATTAAATTGGTTGTTCAGATTCTTCTCGTAGTCTTTTTATTTCCCCCCTCCCAACAGTCCTTCACATCCATACCAATGGCTCTGCATCATTCTCTTTCTTTTCCTGTATTTGTAAATCACAGTGTCCTCTTGTAGCAGACTTTTTATTGATTACTCAAAAGAGGTAGTCGAGCTTAATAGCAAAGCTGAAATGAGTCTTGAAGAAGTGCTGTTCCTGCAGCATGATAAAACTGAATCCTGTGAACATGAATAAAGCTCAACATACACAGCAACACCAACACTGTAAAAGCTGGCAGGATCTACTGTTCCTGGGAAATGGGAAAACCTCCTGGCTCCAGAATAAGCTCAGAGGTCACTCAGAGCCCTTCAGGACTGTCCCAGCATGGAGAGAGCTCGGAGGTCACTCCCAGCCCTTCAGGACTGTCCCAGCATGGACAGAGCTGCTGTCACTGAATGGAGCTGGCCTGAATTGCTGGATCACAGGAGATCTGGAGCATTAACGAGCTGGCTGTGGATGTAGGAATGGAAGGATGTCGATGTTTAGGGATTTATAAATTCACATCATTTAAGGCAATGAGGGTGTGATCTGCTGTGACCTCCTGTCTAGCACAGGCCATATGATCTCACTAATTAATTGTACTGCCTGGAGTACAGTAACTCTGACGGAACGAGGGCACAACATTTAGGCAAGGTTTTAATTTTTTATTAATTTTTTTTCAGTTAGGGAAGATCTGCCCTGTTTTTAAGTGAAGAATAATAAATTATTGCCCGTTTTTAAAATATGCACCAGTCTAGATTTATCTGGGTTTTGCCCATTGCATCTGGTTATTCACTTGCTTTTTAGACTGAAGATAAAGCCTACAGAGGTTTTGTGGGGAGAACATGTTTGAAATCTCAGAGCCTCCCTATTCCTAAATTTTCAAAAGAGATGAGAATGGAACTTCCAATCTTTTGGTATCTACAGTCTATAAAACAGAAGGAGCCTCTCCCTCTCCAAAACATCCCTTGTGAAATTCCAAGGCTCTGTATTCACAGAGCATATCTCTGGAGAAAGCAGTGAATTTCCTTGCCCTACCTAATCCATCTCAAAACTGCAGAGCACAGGTTGAGTAGTTTAAAATTCCTTTCTGTACAAGATGCAGGTGCTTTGCTGGGATCATCCAGCCAATAAATTCAGTGTACATTTTTGTCTGTGGGGTAGTGGTGACCACAAAGTTTGAAGATCTGAAGCTTCTGCTCCTTCCAGGAGTCCTGAAGATCCTCAGATTCCAGAGAGAGTTGTTCTGCATCCCCTCCTGCTTTGGTGTGTCCCTTCTTTCTCGACAGAGTTTACTGGGAAGTCCTGTGTTTGACTTTCAGGATGTCCCTGGCCCTGATGTGGGGCTCACCTTTGAAAGAGATAATTCCTGGCAGTGTGAAGTCTCATTGCAGCTGCAAAGGGAGCACGTGGGCAGTGTCAGTAATGCTGCATTGGCCACAGCCCTGCACAGCACAGCTGCTGCTGGCAAAACTCCTGCATTTTCCACGACCCTCCTGGTCAGGAATAACTTTTTGAGCACTGAGCTAAAAGCCAGCTGTTCAAAGCAATCCCTTGCCTTGGCTGAGACAGGTAATTTGCCACTGCTGGTAACAGTCATGGAGCCTGTGATAATATTTTTGATATAGGAGTTTTTACCATTTAGTCTGGGGGTAGGTTAATGCAGCAGTGGGGAAAAAAAAACCAACCAAACCCCAAACATTTTTCTTCTATCTATGCTAGGAGAGCATTGGTGGTAAACTGAGGACCTGGTATTGCCCAGTGGATATTTGTACAGGAGGATGGCTCTTAAAATAGATATTTGGGTCTTACCTGAAGCTGAGGGACAGCAGAGGAACAGCTCCAATTTGCCTTCAGTGAGCAGGGACAGGACCCAGAGAACAGCTGGAGCTGGGGCAGGGCAGGTTTATGTTGGATTTTGGGAAAAGGTTCTTCCCCCAGAGGGTGCTGGCACTGCCCAGGCTGCCCAGGGAATGGGCACGGCCCCGAGGCTGCCAGAGCTCCAGGGGCTCAGGGATGCCCAGGCTGGGATTGTTGGGGTGTCTGGGCAGGGGCCAGGGCTGGACTGGATGATCCTTGGGGGTCCTTTCAAGTCTGGGGTATTCCATGACCCTCCCACCTCTGTGCTGTGTGGCCATGAGCCCTGTGAGCCCCAGAGTGGGTCACTGCAGAGGTGCAGAACCAGCCTGGGAGCAGCGGCAGCTCTGGCTCAGAGCACAGGGGGCTCACAGGGCTCTGGGCTGGGTGCAGGGGGTGCTCAAGAACAGAGAGCTGGAGGAAATGAGAGGTTCCCCTTCCTGTCCTGCTGGGACACACCAAGGTATCACTGCTGCCACTGCTTCTTGGTAAAGGGGGCTGCAGTGCTGGGTGCTGTGCTGGACAACACCCCCCAGCTACCAAAGAATCCCACAAGGGGTTGGGTTCAAAGGGACCTTAAAGCCCATCCAGTGCCACCCCTGCCATGGCAGGGACACCTCCCTCTGTCCCAGGTGCTCCCAGCCCTGGCCTTGGGCACTGCCAGGGATCCAGGGGCAGCCCCAGCTGCTCTGTTCAGCCAGGCAGTGATGAGTATTCTTATTCTCAGCCACTCCTTGAACAAAAAATGGCAGAGTTCAACTGATAAATCATATTCCTACCTCTACAAAGAGAAATACAACTCCTGTTTTAAATTCAGTTCTTATAGTTGCTGCATTCTGGGGGAAAAAAAATAATGCTTTCATTTCCTAATAAGAGATCACAGATTCCAAATTATAGAACCATGTATGTCAAAAAGGAAATTTGAGCCAGCAAGGCCAAAGTGTGCCATTGTCCTTACAATTTATATTTACTTGCTCTACATTTAGAATAATCCTTCTCTTCCCTCAGGTCTAGCACAGACAATTTATCAATTGTACAAAAATTATAAAGGCAGCAATAAATAATAACAGTAATAATAATGCATAACAACTGTGCAAGTGATGAATTATAAAGCAGGGAGTGGAAAAGGGAATGAAAGCACAGCACAGAAGCCAGTTTGCAAGGCTGAGTACACAGGCTGAGCTATTTTTCTGGTGTCATGACAATGAGGAACATTTATGGGAGTTTGCAAACAGCTTAGAACACAAATCATTTTGTTTCAGGTTATATTTATAGGGCTTTGTTAAGGGGGTTTTAGTATCCATTAAAATCCAATGTTCAGAGGTTTATAGCTCAGCTGTTAAGGTTTTATCCCTAAGGATCAATTGTTTTGGGTTGTTTGGGGAATTATTATTACCATTATTATTTATACAATTCAGTTTAACTTATTTAGGCTACTGTAAAGACACAGAACTCAAAAGCTAAAGAGGTCTTGTTGGGGGAAGAAAAGATGGATTTTTATTATTTATGTTTTGTTTCAGATACAATTTCTACATCTCTTTTATCCTAGAAATCAGTGGAATCTCCCTTTGTGTGGGTTTCAGTAGCCATGTTGTGCTCAGAGTTGCTGCAGCCTGCACAAGAGAGCAACCCCTGAGCAGTGCTGTCTGTGCTGGATTGCTGCTGCTCTGTGCTCATTGCTCTAAGTGAAAATAAAAATAATTTTCAGTTGGACTGATATAATTTCCAGAGGTCACGCACTTTAGTTGGTGGAAGATGAGATCTATACTGAAAATAGGCATGGTGTGTCTAGGGCCTGATCCAGGTCTTAATGCTTTTTTCTTCTTTTTTATTTCTTCTATTTACTGAGACCAACATTCTCTGAGAAAAATGCCTTATTTTCCTGCACACTTTATAAACACATAGAGTGAAAGTAAGCAAATCCTAGGGAATGTACCATTTAATAGCCCAGAGAGATGAGAAGTAGAGGGTTGACAGCAGAAGGGAGTAAGTGACTTGCCTGAGGTGATCCTGATAGCCAGTGACAGAGGTGGATCTCCTGAGTCCTAGCCCAAGGCTATCTTTCCTCCATCATCTTGCTTTTCAACCCACAGTGCAGTATTTTTGGTGAGAGGTGAGTCAGATCCAGGGGATATTGCTGGATCACTCCCAGTTAGGTGGATGTGGAGGGTTAAGGACCTGACACACAGGGAAAAGGGCAAATAACATATCTGATAGTTGTTCCATAAACAAGCATGGGAGCAATGAACTGTGTTCTTGAGAAAATATATATATAAATTCTTAAAATGCACCTACCTTGGAATTAATATAGTGACTGTTCTTATTTAAATCATTTTCTGTTGTACCCTGCTTCCTTTGTGGCAGTATTTCCCAGCTGTTTTTTGTTTAATTCTAAATATTCATGACATTAATTCTATTTAAGTCCTATGCTGTTATCTGAGACAAAATGTCAACATTTTATGACAAACTGCTGTATCCATTGCTTCGAGTGTCCCCGAGGAGCCTGTTTGATGTGGCTGACTATCAATCTCTGATGGAAAATCTGATTGACACCAATAAAAGCTTGATAGTTCTCATTTCCCCATTTAAAATGATCCAAACAGCTCAATAGCCATGCAAGGTCTTTAGAGTGTTTTTAGCCTGTGCATAATTCATCATCTCAATTGTTGTGCTTTTTTAACTTCCAATTTTGGAATATCAGATCAATAGAGCATCCAGTTGCTCTCTTTACTCTTTCCTTTCTTGCTGCAATCACACAGGACCCCAGGTTCCTTTTGAGCCCTGGAGAGGCATCTTTGCATCCTCTTTGCTTCCTGCCACAACCCTTTCCATGGGTTATTCTTTTTCACTTGGCTCTATGAAGTGTAAGCTCCAGACCATCCAAGATCTGCCATGCACGCAGAGGAAAGCAAGTTGTTGCCTCCAACCTCTTGATGCTGTTCTCAAAGTTAACTCAAGCCTCACTTAGCTGGTTGGGTTTTTTTCTTGTTGTAATTTCTATTTCTGGCAGCGGCGAAGAAAGGAAGAGACTCTCAGACCCCAGACTGTGAATATAATGCTGACAGTAAGAAAAAACATTTAAGAGGAATCTCTGTGAGATACTGAGGTCAAACTTTGGCCATCTGGCAGTTGGGAAGAGCCATGTGTGAAGGCACGCCAGGCACCTGCTGAAGGCAGAGCTGCAGCAGCAAAGCCTTCAAAGATTTGCTGGCTGCTCTCAGCCTTCGCTTGGGTTTCATTTGTAGCTTCTCTTATCGAGCACAATTTCTAAATGAGGATGGTTGCTTCACTTTAAGGACGTACAAATGACTTGCCCTCACCTGTCAAGCATGATCCTTGTATTTTACCAGGCCCATTATGAACGCAATCTTTCTGTCGAAAATTTGCATACCTCCTTTCTTGAAAAGTAATGACAGCAATTTCTTTCCCTGCGCTCACTTTCTGAGTGTCTCATTTAACAGCACCTGGGAAACCGACAGGCGCAGAGATGAGAAGTGAAAGAGAGCAGTTGATTAAATCATCATCAAGTCGGGCCTCAGAAAGTCAATTCTGCTTCCCGTCTGCAATGATATCCTTTTATCTTAAAGTAATGAGCTATGGCACTTTTGCATCCGGTAATGCGATAAGTTCTATTAGCATGTTCCATTTGCTTCACAAGCAAGGGCAAGTCATTTCAGTAAGCTCATATCACTGCAATCAAAGCAATTGGCTTCACAGGCAGAGAAGAAAGAGGAAAGGCTCAGGGTGATTTTTATGGATCACAACACAGTGTAAAAAAAAGATTCTTGTATTATTTTAACCCGTAACATGCTTTGCTTCTTGTCAATCAAGGTGTTTTTATTTCATTAGCCCGTAAGTACCTGGAAGACTCAAATTCCAAACAGAACTCATGAGCTAAGACCAGGAGTTCTGAAAAATAAGAATCTTTTCTTATACAGATAACACCCACTAATGCAGTATTAGGCACTGACTTCATTAACCACTGATTAGTTTAAACCTTTCCTATCGACTTAGTCCATCGGTACAAATGCACATTTTTATTACTATTTACTATTATTTATTTTTTTGAACCTTGAAAAAGTACTTGTGAGTTGAGAGGATGCTAAACATGGCATTACAAACTGCAAATTGCCATCAGTTTGAGAGGCTGCTAAAAATAACATGACAGCTGCAAGTTGCCTGCAGCCAGCAAGGCAGGTAAGGAGGCAGCAAATGTGCAACCCGAGTCCCAGGGGAGAGCATGGAGGCATTTCTCCTTATGGAGCCCTCAGGAGCTGAGGCAGAGACTTCACCCTTCAATTGCAACAGAGGATGACTTCCTGAGATCAGGATTCCTGTGTGTGTGTGGCTGGCAGTGCCTGCTGCCAGGTCTGGTGGGATTTGGGTCCCTGACTGGTGCTGGGCACTTTCTGAGGGTGCTGAGCTGTCACAGACATCTTTTATGAAAAATTCTTTCCTTAGGATTTTTTCTCTGAGAAGCTGAGAGGCCTCAGGAACAAAATGTAAACATTGATTATCTGCTGTTGTGGAATGCAACAGGTGCATCTGTGATTGGTCTCGTGTGGTTGTTTCTAATTAATGGCCAATCACAGCCAGCTGGCTCGGACTCTCTGTCTGAGACAGAAGCTTTTGTTACCATTCCTTCCTTTTCTATTCTTAGCTAGCCTTCTGATGAAATCCTTTCTTCTATTCTCTTAGTATAGTTTTAATGTAATATATATAATAAAATAATAAATCAAGCCTTCTGAAACATGGAGTCAGATCCTCATCTCTTCCCTCATCCTAAGACCCTGTGAACACGGTCACACTGAGCTGAGGAATGCATGGCACTGTTAGTTTTCCATCTGGAAAACACATTTAATCTTCCCCTGGCCCTGGTGGGAGCATCATCCTGCTCTGGGCTTGGCCAGGTGTGGGGTCACTGGGCAATGACACCATGACAGCAGTGACACCATGACAGCAGTGGCACCTGGGCAGTGCCACCATGAGGAGGCTGCTGGATCTGTGGGATCTGGACCACAGAAGGTGCAGTAACCTCCAGCCCCAGCTCCCTTTCCAAGGAACAACAGAAAAAAAATTTCTTCCAGGGCTGGTTCCACATGTCCCTGGGGTGACACGGAGCTGGGGCAGCCTGGCAGGACAGGGGTGGCAGCCCCCAGCAGCTCCTGTGTCACCTCCCCAGCAGTGCCCAGTGCCCCAGTGCCTCCCAGTGCCACAGGTGCCAGCCTGCCCCTGCAGGGGAAATCCCTGCAAACACAGGGGGCAACACAGCAGAACCAAACCAGGGTCTGCCTGGAGGGAAATTCCCCCTTGGCTTTGCAACAACTTCCCTGTGGCCTACCAGGAATGTTTGGGCCTCCCACCAGGTGCCAAGGATAAATCCATGTCCTAGAGAAATGTAACGTCTTTATCCTCATCCTTATCCTGAACAGCAATGTAATCCAGAGTTTTCATTTTAATACTCAACATGTCATTCTTTCTAATAAAACCATTGTTTTGCTGATGGTAGAGCTAAAAGGAACTACTAATTGTGTCATTTTGTAATATAAAACAATGATAAGTGTCCTGGGGGGAGGAATTAAAAAGAATTTCAGCTGAAAAACATTCTAAATTCTGAATATTTTTATTGTAAGGGACCCAAGATAACTTCAAATGTCCAAGACTGACACATTTCAGCTGAAGTGAAGTAGTTTGGATAAAATGGAATTCAGATTAAAGGTCAACATTGCAATCTTTTGTCCAGACTTAGGTAATTTGTGTAAAATGGGACTTTTTGCTGAATAATCCATAATTTTAGCTTTTAAGAAAGCAGACCTTAAACTTCTCAGACCATTTCTGTTTCAGAGCCATTCCTTCCAGTGAATCACAGTGGATAATGGTGAGGAATTGCTAAGCAGACTGTGATGTTAACCAATTTGTGAGATGCTATATATATGTGTATATATATATATTTAAGATTCCTTGGCAGGGAGCTCCATGCTGAATGCTTCTTGCAGCAAAGTCACAGATAGGAAGGAAAAAAGTGAAATTCTTGCTCTTAGTTTCTTTGTGGCTCTGCCAGTCTCCATTTCAACAATTAGAAAATTGCCCATTTATTCCCTGTCTGGGTCTCCTTTCATCTAGGAGATGTTTTTTTCTCCTTTTTTTCTTGGAAGCAAAGGTCTAATTGTATAGCTGAAATATCATCTTTGCCCTTTCCAGGGCTGCCAGTTTGTCATTGGTGGAGAGATGGACAAGAATATTGTAAATGTCACTGTGAACAGGCTGAGGTCTGGGTTTTCCCTCATTTTCTTCAGATTTCTTTTCAGCAGACAGATGAGTAGAATCACTTTGTTCAGAGCTGGCGTTGCAGCAGCTCTGACTCCTTTGGTGGCAATGATAAATGGCTCCAAGATATGAAATAGCTGTTCCAGCAAAGTCCATTGAGCAGAATAGAGAACAATGCCCTCCTCAATGTCATTGTACATGAGATATTCAATGATTGCCACTTTTTGCACAAGAATGTGTTCAATCAGCAAAGTACAGAGAAATCCATGGTGTTGCTTCAGCCTGAATGAGCTGGTGAGGTGGCTCAGACCTTTACTCGGCTTGATTTGGACCAGGCTCTCTCAAGTTATTAAAATGGGCTCAAATTAGAGCTGTCACCACATAGGGTGTCTGATTTTTGAAACGTGGCTTTGGGATCAGGCTCATTCCACGGGTGCTCTGGGAAATGTGCTGTGCATTTTAACTCTCTCCACCTGGGCCAGAGGGCTGGGGAGGTGCAGCTAATCTTTAACCTGATCTTCAGCTTCCCTTTTCTTCTAAAAAACACAGCAGCAATTATGCCTCAGCTGGGAATTGGAAAGTTCTTTTCCCACTTGCCACTGCAGGTCTGTGTGTGCAGACCCCACATTGCAGGGAATGCATTTGCTGCAGCCCAGGCTGACTGCAGGGCTTCAGGCTGGGGCAGAAAGAAGAAATTTCTGGTTTGTTGGTACAGAGATCTTTTGCCTTTGCATGTCTTCTTTCTCACCTGGATTTGATTTTAGGGATAATTATTTGAATTTTGACTGCATCACACATATGAACATGCAAGTTTTTGGGTCACTGACTGTGATTAGCATTTCTAGAGCAGGGAGTTGCAGAAATACTGCAAAAGGAAGCTTGAACACTTGGCACATGTGTGTGTGTGTCAGGTGATGTGATGGCTGGTGGCTTTGGTTATTTAAGGGATTGGAGCAGTTTCAGTGATAACTATGGCCACTTTGTGCAAATCACAGTCAGTCTGCTCTCATTATTACCCCAATTATATAGAAACTAGGAGAGCCCTTAGCATTTCCATATATCCTGTAAGATTTTTATCAATGAAGACCATTTTGAGTGAGCTTTACTTGCTTTGAATTTTGTTGGTAGTGCCATAGGTCCCTTGGGAAAAACACTGAGTCCCTTCTGGCCAGTACAAGACTTTAAGAAGCACAAAATAACCAATTTTCAGACTCCTCCCACTGAGGAGCCTGTCAGGCTGTGGTCTGAGAAGCTCTGACAGCATTAGGGCCATGTGCCTGTGAAAATTTGGCCATCCAGGGAGCTGTGGGTGCTCAGCAGTTCTGCCCATCTGGCCTTCACTGAATGAGCTGAGGGCTGGCCGGGGGGGGGTGTAGGGCAAATCAGGCAATTTGGCTCTGGGCTCATCTCCAGCCTGGCCTGGGGGGGGCTGTAATCAGTCACAACTTGTGCTCAGAGTGGAGACAGTAAGTGCCTTGAGCCTGTGAATCAGAGCAAGAAGCCTCTGTTTGTTCAGGTGTGAAATGTGTCTGCAGCCTCCTTGTCCTGATTTGTCACATTATCACCCTCAGCTTCCAGTGAAGCCAGTGGCAGTTATCCAAAAATCAGGTCATGCTATCTCTGAATGATATTTTGGATTCCCAGTTATTTGCAGAATATTCCAAGGCAGCCTGTGCACAGAGCCATGGTTTCCTGAAAAAGACGGGAGAGCACCGAAAAATGAGCTTTCTGTAATAGCCATGGAATACTGAAACACAGCCCAAAGCAGGGGCCAGTGCAAAGTATTTCCATTGCTTCAATTCCAAAACAGTCTGGCGCTCTGAGAACCACAAAGCACTTAAATCATTTTACTTCTTCCTGTGGCCCTGGGAGGTAGGGAAATGCTGGAGGAATTGAGGAATTGAGCGAGCAGTGCAGACTCCAGCCTTCAAATTGACCAGTAATTCTGAATAATCAACTTCACGGTTGTCAGCTTCGGTTCCCAAAATTCCCTCTTCAGCTGTGGGGAGCAGTGAGGCTGCAGGAGATGGAAACACCTCGTGCTTCAGCAGCTCTGGGCAGAACCTGCATCCAGAGATGTAAATGGGCCCATCAGAGCATTGTGGTGGCTGTGTGTGAGCACAGTGCCTGGGCTGACCCTCAGCCATGGGCACAGTGTGCACTTGCTCCAGTTCTGTTTCCAGCCTGAGCAGCAAACTTCTTTCCTCTCCCTCTTTGGCATTACCCCTGCACACAAACTGTGTGATGGGTGGGAGTGCAGAATGTGCCAGTGCAGAGTGTGTCCTGCACACCCACACACACACCCACACCCACACACACACACACCCACACCCACACACACACACCCCCCCACACACACACCCACACACACCCACACACACACTCACACACACACAGGTGCTGCACAGATGTACAACCCCAGAGCAGTGCTCAGAGCCCTCTCATCCTCTCCCTCCCTCTTTCCTTCCATCCAGCTGCTCCCCAGAACGCTGCCATGGGCCCAGGACAGCCGTGCTGGGCACTGGGTTCTGCCCTGGTGCCCAACCCTCTGTGAGAGGGCAGAGCTGCCCCAGAGCCAGGCTGGCCGAAGGCAGGGAGCTGTTTGCTGAGTGCATTTATTGCCTTTGCATAATTTTTGAACTGGAGGGCTTTGACCATCATCCCTCTCTGCCAGAGGCTGGCACGGAGGGCTCTGGAGGCTGGAGCTGTAAATTGGATGGTGCACTCCAGCAAAGTCCTGGGGTCAGTGTGGGAATTCAGTAGCAGGGATGGCAGTGTTTGCTCCCAGTGCCATGTGCAGCACAGGCAGGGTTGGCAGGCACCCCAGCTGGCCCAGGCACAGAGCTGTCACTCCTGGGCACGCTGGGAGGGAGCAGGAGCAGCTTTAATGGGCTTGGCACAGCTCTCCTCCATCATGGGCACCAGTAGGGCTCGGTCCTTCGCCATATGCTGAGCTCTGGAGACAAGGTGCTGCTGGGTACTGCAGTAATTATTTGATGTGGAATTAAGCAGACCTTGAAATTAGAACTGGACTGTGGGAGAGCAGGAGGTGTGGAGTTTAACACTTTGCTGGAAATGGCCTCCCACCGGCAGCGCTGCGCAGATTCACTCGGCTGTGGGGAGCTGCTCTCTTGGCAAATTCAGATGTCAGGGCTGGCAAGTTATCTTCTCCCCAGGCACCTCCACGCTGGAGGGAACACAAAAACCCTGAGCTTTTCCAAGCTTATGAGTCAGTAAAAACTACAGCAGAGATTCTTTACATCAGACCAAAGCTGGGCTAAGGGAGAGGCTGCAGAGTGCTGTGAGCACAGCTGGGTCACAGGACGCTGCTCCTGTGCCTGGCACCAGGAGTGGTGGCACCTTGAAACCCTCTGAACCCTGCTGCTCCAAGGGAATTGCCCCTGCCTGCTTAGACATCCTTTTGCCCCCTTTATTTTCACTTTTGCATTCAGTCTCATCAAGACTTGGAGTTTGCCTGGAGGGTGGGCAGAGACACAAACAAAGGAGCAATTGCCCCTTTGCTCCTTGGTTTCAAACACATAGGAGGTGTGATAATGGATCCTGGGGAGCTCATGGTGAGGGAGCTCCTGGCTCTGACCATCCAGGGGGAGAAGGTAACAGAGCCCAAAAGCTGAATTTTTCCAATAGCTGTGAAGCAGAAATAGTAAATGGAAGATCTTTGTGACATTCATGCTTGTGATATGCTCTGTGATTCCTGGGGATGTCCTGTGCAGGGCCAGGAGCTGGACTGGATGATTCTTGTGAGTCCCTTCTAGCTCAGGAGGTTCTCTGATTCTGTGCCCTGATTTTCATGGATTACAATCCAAGTTTGCTTTTTTTGTAAATGCAGGGCCTTCAAACCAAAATCTCATACAGGCAGTCCTGATGAAGTCAAAATGCCTTGTATTTCTGGGGTAAGGTAGGAGTACTTTATATCAGTGCCATGCTGTTCTAGAAATGCTTTCCTTTTGTCAGTTAAGTGGACTCTTCATTAATTCAAACATTGTGTGAGGTTTTCAAAATTAAAGCTAAAATTGCCCCCTGTCTTCATGTTTCTTCTCATTTGTTTGTTACCAGAGGAAATACTCTGGTATTAAATAGGTGCAACTAGTGCTATATAAATCACTTCAGTTATTAAATAAATTTCACTTCCTTTTCTATTTGAAATCAGCTGCAAGAAGATTGTAATTTTATCTCATCTTTCCTTCATTTAAAATTAGTTCAAAAATACCTAGAAATAGTTCTTATCTCTAATGTGTTAGTACATAGCTCAGTGGTGTAGGGAAGGCACCTTTTCCCCCCCTGTACTGATGCAGACAAGGGAAAAGCCAGTGAAACAGAAAAGTTATAATTAAACAACAGACAGGAGATGAGTTGATTTGTGCAAATCAAGTATGTGTATTTGTGGGAGTATTTGGCTCTGTCTGTTCACATCCCACTGTACAGTTAACCTTTGGAATTCACAAAATATAACTAATTTCAAAGCAATTCAGTTGTCTTACAAAAATACTAGAAGATGATATAAACACCATAAAGATATAAATACATAAAGATATAAGAACATAAGGATATAAGTACATAAAGATATAAATACATAAAGATATAAGTACATAAAGAGCTTAACTGAGTGCTGTAAGAGCCTGACAGTCAGCTGCTCCTTGGGTAGGAAAGCCTGGGTCTCCTGCTTGGTGATGTTTTCCTTGGAAATGTTTGCCATGAGATCTGCATAGCTCAGTCTTGAGTGATAGAGACAATTCATCCTCCAGAACCTCCAGCTGTAGATAGAAACAAAACAGACCCACAGAAGGAGCTGCAGGTACCCAGAATTCAAGCCTGTGTGTTCCAGGGTTCCCAGAGTCCTGTTTCCAACATTTTGTACTTCCAGCAAATGCAAATGTGGTTTGGGTTGTGATGCTTGTCTTTCAGAAACATTGAGTGATCTAGTCCTGCTCTATTCCTACAATAGTAAAACTTATTTAAGAATTGAGCAATGGCACTGGATGAATATCAAGACTCTCTAGAGTTACCAGTCAGCATTTTGTAAAATTGTGATGTCTGGGCAACTCCCAGAGAACCTGAGGGAATCAGTGGCTGTGGCACATTCCTGCTTCCCTGTGATCTCTGCAATCTTCATTTCAGCAGCCAAAAGCAAAGGCACAGGGTGACCTTTCCTTGTGTTCCTGGAGAACAGCAGCCTTGCAAGGCTCCTCTGAGTGCTGGGCACACCTGAGCATCCCCAAGGAGCCCCTGCAGCTGCTGGACTGCAGCAGCATGAGGAGCACTGCTCATCCAAAGAAAACACTCCAGCCCTCTGAGGCTGTTTTTCTTCTTCCCTGATCCAGTTTTGGGGTCTGAATGTGCCCCTGCACCTCCAGCTCCTGTGCCCCTGAGCTGAACTGGCAGAGGCTTTGCAAATGGCTTTGGTGCATGCAGGGCAGGTTTTTCATCATTCAAACACAGAAATGCATCCTCTGCAACAGCACTGGGGAATTTCCTCCCATACAGTAACTGCACTTGTTCCTACAGGTACCAGATGTGATGCCCAACACTTGTGAATGTATCACCCATCTTGTTCACAGAAATATTTATCTTCTTTTTGTTGTAGCAAGCTTGTCTTACCCATGCTTTTTCTCTTTTTGTGTTTCAGTGTGACAGCGACAGTGATCAAGAAGAAAAGGTAAGAAAGAAAATCAGTATGAGAGCAAAACTAATTTATTGGATTCCCTTATTCCTCTTAATCTATTACTTATTCAAAGTTTCTTCTTGGACTAATCTAAAGCATCTCTATACAAAGAAAATTTCTGTCTCTAATTTAATTTTGGAATAGAACTCCAAGGAAAGAGAATTCTAATGAATATTTTGGAGGCCACACAGTTCATCCTGAAGCATATTGATGCCATGGTCTGTGTGGGTTGTTTATGAACACCAGTCTCACCACCAACCCTTTCCATGGCTACACTTCCCCTTGGAAGTTGTAGCAGCAACGGAGTCTGTTGGTAACCCTCACATTTGCACTTCTTAACAGTTATTTAATCACTGTTAGTGCCTGTTGTGCTTCTCTGCAGGCAAAGGCCTGCAAATTCCAACTGAAGTGTTATGGTTGATATATCTGTTTTTCAGAAATAACATTTGGAAAGTGTGTATTAAGTCAAGTAACACAACTTGCTGAGCACTGTCTCCATGATTTTGGGCTTCTGAGTGGGAAAGGGGAAAAAATTAATCTGAAAGAGTCAGACAGTGGTCTCTGATGCTTCCTATTATTTAGAAGACTAATAGTAATTAAGAACTGGTATCCATAATGATGAATATTTTTAGATGTTATTTTATGTTTGTGAACAGCCTAACCTTCTTTATTTGGAAAAATTGAAATAATTATCACAGAAAAACTGGCCTAATTTCTTTATTTCCAGGTTGGATTTTGTGATTTTTATTTGTATGTTGAGCCTTAAGGGATGTTTTGATAATGTAATCATTTTTGCCTCCCCTTTCCTTGGATAAATTGGGGAATGGAAGTCAGGGGAGGGTAAAATAATGTCAGAAAACATTGTTCCTATAATAATGTTGAACTGGTTAGAGTTTCATGAGTGGTTCTGTTAACCAGCTCCAAGGCAGGCCAAGAAGAGGAGAGATGACCAGGCTGGTGTGCAGCTCACCCAACAGCCAAGGGCAAATATGCTGTAAAATCCAGAGGGAAACAATGAGTACAAAAATCACCTTCCACGAATTTAATCAGTTTTCTGCAGGGTTGGTGTAACAGGAAGGAAATTTTCAAACCATTCTGTATATAACTTCCAAAGCTTTGCCCTTCAGCTCTTTTCCCAAGTAGAGGATTTTTTCCTCATGTTTCTTAATAATTTGCTAACTATGTTAAAGAACTGCTGTTTACTTTGAAATGCAATGATTTTCCTTGCATAAGGGAACTAATCACTGGAGTTAATCAGTGTGACAACAGAA
Source organism: Camarhynchus parvulus (assembly GCF_901933205.1). Taxonomy (NCBI): domain Eukaryota; kingdom Metazoa; phylum Chordata; class Aves; order Passeriformes; family Thraupidae; genus Camarhynchus; species Camarhynchus parvulus. The sequence continues at coordinate 2,619,523 of NC_044589.1, forward strand.
AGGGGAGGTTTTGTTGGGTTTTTGCACAGAATATTAACCTGCACTTTTCAATATGAATTTTTAATGCATTACCATTACATTCCATCCTGTGAAGTGATTATTCATTTTCAGGATGTTCCTTATGCAGAGGAAGATGATAAACTGAATTTCAGCTTCTATGTTTATGGCACCCAGAACTAAAAGTGTAATTTCCTGTCACTGCAGCATTTATGGAGCTGAACCTCTGCCTGTTTCACTCATTTTTTTTCTCTTGCAGCCCTCCAGTATAAAAAAGGCAGAGGCAGCTTTTGGGGATGGAGGGGAGATGCTGGTTCAGGATGCACAATACAAGAGAGAGTCAAGATTGTACCTCACATGGAATACCCCAGTACTTGTGTGGGCAGGATTTAAAATCCAGATGTGTATTCCATCTCTGTGATCCATATTTTCTCTTCCCCTTAATGAAATGAGATTAAGTGCAGGCCCAAATATCCCTAAACATTTAGTGCTTTTCAAATGTCAGAACCAGAGCCATCTTTGAGCTCCACAGCTCAGGCCCAGTTCTGAGAGATGACTGCTCACCCTGACTTATTTATTCAGGCTGTGCTGGCAGCCCAGGCAAAGATCTAAAGGCCTTGTTCTGCTGTTAATTTGAATTCAGCATATGTAGCCTGTTATAAAATGCGAGACATCATCATTTGAGCAGGTCAAGCATATTCAGATGAAGACAAATGGTGCTTATTTGATTTTCTTAAAATCAGGAAATGAAAAAAGTGCTCTCTGGAGAAATCATGTTCTGCCTGACTTAGATGATAGAGCAAGGCATGTACCCCAGATAAGAACAGGCACTGGTGGCTGGGTTTTATCTCTGAAGGACGGTGGGGACTGTCAGCTCGCTGACATGTGCATTATCCATGTCATTTTAAACAAAGTGACCTGCAGGAAAGTGCACTCTGCCGTGACGTGATAATGGGCTGCTGGATGACAGGTAAAGTACACACTATAAAGGAGGCTGTGCGTTATTCCTTTATTTAACTGACAAGTAGAAACTTCTTTTCTTCAGACAGGCAGGATCTTTTAGATCTCTTTCAATAGGACCCAGAAGATTTTTGAATTCCTGCTTTGAATAAAATAACATTTTTAGGAGAAAAAGTTCCTGTGAGCACACGGCACTGGGAGAAGGGAGGATGGTGGGTCCTGTCCAAGGGAGCATTTCATCAGTGGTGCCCAACATCCTCAGGTTTCATTAACAGCCAGGAGAGCTGGGGTGCTCAGCAGGATTAGAGGCTTGAAGATCCTTTACCCAAATGCCTTATATCATGATGATATTGGCCCCCAGCTGTGGAGCTGTTCTGGCAGTGAATTGACAAATTGCTCTTGGTGGGACCTCGCTCGGTGTGTTCTCAGGGCTGTGGAGCTGTGCCCCTCCCAGCAGACACAGCCTGGCCTGAAATGTTTGTGGGAAGAGCAGATCTGCTTTCCTCTAGGACTGTCTCTTGCAGATTTTGATACCCTGTTGTGTACAGAATGCAGGGTTAATTGCTGCACAGCAATTCTCTACTCACTCTTCAGAAAATGCAAAGGAAGCACTTTTGCTTCATTTAGGATTTTTGAGGGCAAACCCCCACTGATCCTCCACAGGAGATCCACAAGAGGTAGAAATAATGCATATAGGTACCATTTCTGCTAGAATAAATCAAACCTGGAATCCAGGAAGAATCCCAGAGCCTTTGAATGAAACATGGCAGATCAGTGTCAGGAAAGGTGTGTGACAGATGGAGGGGCTGAAGGGTGAGCTGGTTGAAGGATGGGCCACATGAAGGCAGGAGCAGGAGCTGGGAGCCTGAGGAGCAGCTGGATGGAGGGGGTGGCAGGGGCAAAGGCGCTGCCTCAGCCTGGTCCTTCTCCCTGACTTGGATCCGTGCCTATCTGGCTGATATCACAGCTGATATCTGACCTCTGCTGGGTGATGGCTGTGCCTCCAACCCAGCCTTTAACTGGGAGCCACTTTCTGTCTGTGTCTGCCCTCAAAGGAGACGTTTCTGCAGAGGTTTCTCCTGGAGAAGAAACAAGCATATTTAATTGAAACAATGATGCAGCCCCTGCTTAGCGGTGCTGTAGCTAAGGCTGTGTCAGCGTCTCAATTTTAAATGACATATTTTGGGTGGATAATTTGTCTATTTATATAGATTCATGCTCCTTCACTTCAGTTTGACACACAGGACTGGACTGGAGCACTCAAAGTAGACATTTCACCCACCTGTTGCTGAAAAGTCTGAAGAGGTAGCAGGCATGTCTGTGGAGGGAGAGTATATTTGGAAGACTTGCATCAGAGTGAGAAGCACTAATTCTTAGAGAGATGTCATTTTCCATCCTGGGATCCTTTCAGCAAATGCCACTGGGATTTCTTACTGAATCAGAAAAAAGTCTGGATCCCAGGGGAGCTCCGATTTTCTCCATTAAAAAGTCTGTCAGTCTTACTCTTTGAGCAGGTCTCCAGAGCTGATAATCTAAAATTAGGGCAAGCTATTGCACAGCTGACAAATTTAAGTGCAACTGTATTAGCTCTTGATATCTCGATACAATCTTATGACTTATACCCATGGTAATTAATAAAATATTAAAAACATAAGTGCAAACACAAAGTTTGTCTTCTGGAAATCAAAGGAAATCTTGTTTGGAAAAGACATACAAAGAGCTCTGATAAGAAAGTCAGGTGCTAAAGATGAGGTAAGAAATGAGGTCCTGTTTTATTCTCCATCTCTGCCATCTCCTCTCACCTCTCTGTTTAATTTTAAAATTAAAGGCTCGATCTGAGGCACTTCAGTGATTTTTCACTTCTTAAGAAAATGCTTCATTGATCAGGGAAGCTGCTTTGCAGTGCACACAGAGCAGGGCTGCTTCTGGCTGGAGTTGTATTCTGATGGGATGTGCAGCCTAAAAAACCATCCCTATTGATGCCTTAGTGCTGTGTTTATCCCAGGAGCAGCCCAGCAGTTCACGAATGCCCCTGGAACAAGGTCTGCAGGGCCCAGCAGTGCCTGGCTGCTCCTGGCTGCAGCCCAGGTGTCCCTGCTGAACTGGGCTCAGCTTTGGTGCCCGAATGGTGCAGGATGGGGAGGAAGGACAGAGCCAAACCAGTGCCTGAATGTGCCAGGGGTTGGCATCTGTTCAGAAGGGGAGGGTACCAAAGGGAGGGATTGGGATTAGGATGAGTGGGTGTTGTGCTTGCCAAGGAGCCTGGGCTGGTGGGACTGTGTTGCTTCATTATTGTTCTCTTTGAAAGAAAATTTTCTTCTTTGAAGAGAAAAATACTGTGCCATTAAAAGCACTGAGAGAGCTGAAGAATGATCTTTTTTGAATCAGATTATTTTTAAGGATAATGCTGATACATATGATTGCTTTAAATCAGGTACAAACCAAAGATTGGCATGGGAAATACCATAAATGACTCTGCTATGCCCAGGTAAAAGGGATGGGGATGGCTATTCTGCACCAAAGCATTCAAACCTGCACCCTCTGTATGTTTCTGCAGCACTTTTGCCCAATTATTTTGTGTGTGGGCTTTGGAGAGACATTTTGGAGTAGCATTTTGGCAGATGTGTGTCTCCCTGTTTATTGCACAGGTTGCATTTCAGTGTTTGGTGGTTAAATAACCACACAAACAAGTCTTTATGTGTTTGTGTGTGTTTGTTGTTCTTCCCAACTTTGCCAGCTTGACTGATTTAGGTAGTAATAAATGCTCTGATAAACCAAAGAGGAACTTGGGAAGGGCCTGCTAAAACCATGTCAGCGCATAGCTCTGGATAAATGCAGAGTTTGTTGGTCAAGAGCTTCAGGAGCTGCTTCCTCCTGCCCTGCAGAGCTGGAATGTCTCTGCTCCAAGCACAGAGCATCCTGCTCAGCTGGGGCAGAGCTGCTCCCTGTCCTCCTCACCCCAAAGCATGGGTAGGACACAGCAAATTGTCCTTTCCAGAGGAGCAGGAGGAACCCAGAACAACCCCCACCACAAACTGTGCTAGAAAATAGAATGCCAGAGTGCCAAATGCTGCTTTGCACAGGGCTGTGTTCTCTCCATTCTGCAAAAGCTTTGTCATAAATGGGTTAAATGGTGGTGAAATTGCTTTATGTCATCTTATATACAAATGTAATATATACTACATTTTTAAACAGGTGCAATCCACTCTCATGGCAGCAGTTGCATCAGTTTGGGATTTTTTTAGTAGGGTGCTTGGAAACAAAACTGTATGTGGGATATTTTTTCCTCACCCCTGGGAGGAATGAGGGAAGGAAGAGTTTGGTAGCATTTCAAGGGGAAAACATCCCCCTGGATGGTGCCAGGGCTGTGGCACAGAGACAGCTGGGAACCAGCTACAATTATATCACCACAGCCCTGCAGTGCTCCAGTAATATCTCTGCTCTTCTTGTGGTTTAAAACTCTGCCAGGGTTTCCCTTTGGTGTTTATGCACTGCTGGAGTATAAATAATAAATTACAATTTTCCTAGTCTGAAAAACTTTAGTCATAAAGGGAACTCTGAGCATTTATTGGGCTGTTGAAAGAAGGGCCTGCCTTCAGATTTGGGTTTTTTTCCTCCTGTTCCTCACACTTCTCAACCATAAGTGCAGAAGAAATGCACTACCCAACTCCCCCAGTTCAGAAGGGAGAAGCTAGGTGAAGGTTTAATACAGGAAAATGTGAGTCCAGACACAGAAGTGAAATTAAGTGTCAACAAAAAACATCACCACAAAGCTTTACACACTCAGATTGTAAATCTCTTGCTATTGTAGTTACTCAAGTCTCTTATTTTTTGTAGTGTCACATTTAACTTATTCTCCAGCTATCACAGAATTTCAGGTATTGGAGGAACTGAACTCCTAATAAAACTGTAACAATAATAAAAAAAAAAAAAAACAAAGACAGGCCTTCATTAACCCCTAGTGAGAAACTATTGTTTATAGAAGATTGGTGATTATATAGTATAAGATTGACGATTTATATCATTTATATAGGAAGATTGGGGGTGGTTTTTAGATAAAACTTCAAAATGTAAAGTGTGTCATGTCCAGTCTAGTAAGAAGAAGAAGAAATAAATGGGTGTGTGGCCTTAGGTTGTGTGAGACATTGATGTTTCCCCCAGTCAGGGAACAGCAAGGAGCCACTGTGGGCTGGGAGGCCCTGAGGTTCCTGAAGGCTCAAAATGGGCTTCATGTGGGAGCTCTGGGGGATCCTGCCCTCCCCAGATCAGATCTCTGGGTTCTGGGGCACAGCTTGGGCTGGCACATGGAGGCTGAGGAGCTGCCAGGCCACTCAGCCCCTCTGTGCTCCAGCAAGGGCATTGCTCACAGGAGGGAGCTGCAAACTCCTCCGATGGTGGCTACCAACCACCACGTCTGGCAAACGGGGAAACAGTGGCTGAGAACCCAATTTCAATCAATTACTTCAGGTCGTGGGATACTGCTGTCTTACTGTTTGGCATATATTTATTTTGGCTAAGGGTAAGATTAGAGCCACCATTCCTCAGTATTATCCCAAAAACGATTTCTGCAAAGCTGGGATGTTTCCCACAAGGGCGATTTGCCCTGCGTATTTGTACAGGTGTTGTCTTTTTAACTCCGCAGAACGGAGCGCCTTCACCTTGCCCCAGGGGTGAAAGATCACCCGGGCTCTCGGTGCTAGCCGGGCTCCGGCAATCGGCAACTGTTCCTGGCTGTTTAAGGCCCATTAGGAGGGAAGATAAGGCTCCTTTTTATTCATTTGCCGCGGCACACAGAGGGCCCCCGCGGTCAGAGCGGCAATAAAGGGAGCCCAGCGTGTTTGCTGTGAGGGATGCGGTGTTTGCAGGTGGGGAGCTCCGGGCCGCTCCCGTCCTTTGTCACTTTGTCACCGCTGTCCCTCGGCACAGGGACCCTGTGCTCCGCCCTCTCCCCTCCCCCAGCCCCGCTCCCCTTCCCTTTTTTTTTTTTTTTTTTTTTTTTTTTTGGTACCCATTTCGTGTAGAAAATTTGTATTTACTTTGGGAGTGTAATTTGTTCCTCCTGGATAATGTGACCCTTAGCGGAGCTGGATCATGGGTTAGTTGAAGTGATATTTTCCGCTAATGGTAGTCGTACATCATTGCTGTCAGCTCGGGTTAGGAGGCAAGCACATTACAGCTCCATTTTACCTCTGCAGGCATCTGGGATTATTTGCCATAACTGAGTATGACATGACCACACTACAGAGTGCATTAAAATTTTACTAGCTGCTCAGGCAAGTTCCTTGGCTCCAGCCTGCCTGCAGGCAGCCGCGGTGACGGATACCTCGGAGCTCCCGACTTGCTGCACCAAGGATACTCAATGTCAAGGGCCCAAACAGGTTTTGCCCTCCCCAGGGCTCAGGCCCAGCTCCGGCAGTGAGTAAACAATGCAGAGCTGGAGCAGGGCAGGTTGGCACAGATGCCCCTCCGAGGGTCCCCGATGTGCTGGAAGCCCCAGCACTGTCACATCAGTGTCTTGAGACACTGCTCAGCCACCAGGGCTTAAAAAGTGTCATTTGTGGGCTGTCTCGTGGGGATAAAAATAAAACCATTGTATGAAGATTCAAACTGATAGCAAAAAGCATCCAGGGCTGTGGAATGGTATGTGTTAAATGTGTAACAGGCATGGAGCCTGGTGCATAACCAGTATGGAACATGCAAATGCTGATGTTATGAGTGTCTGCTCATGTTGCACTCAATTTTGTGCTCTGTGCATATGTGCAGAGTCATATTTACACCTGTAGCAGCACACTCTTGTGCCCAGTATTTTAATTTTTTATCATTTTTAGATAAGCAATCACTAGATTCAAACAGGACTTTAGAATACCAGCCATAGCTTATCTGCATGTGCATTATTTTGCAGCATGTGTTTTCATGTATACAGATGCCTGCTATGAAAATCATAGACATTGCTTTCATTGAACATGTCTGTTTATATAGATGTACATTATTTGCAATGTGTCTGTTTGTATATATTGACATTCCAAATTAGAGGTATAGCTATACAGAGAAATGTGTGCTGAGGAAACTTGGGGGAGAGGTTAAATTGAACATAGTAGTGGTTTTAAATGCTTCTTGAAAAAGCATAATATATACCCCATGATAATTTTATTGCAGCCTCCTGGTGGTTTTATAAATATCTACAACACGTCTGTGCTGCCCACAAGCTCTCCTCCCTACAGCAGCACTAATATCTATAATAATTTCAGGCAAAAGGTACATAGTTATAGAGGGTGTTTCTGTAAGGTAAGCAGGGATTCTGTGTGTTTGAAATCCTCCAAGTTGGTCTCCTCTGTCCTCATTCTGTTGTTCTGTGAATTAGCAGATGGAGGAAGAATGGAAAAAACCGAGTTTTGTTTGTTTACCTTTTTTGTTTTCTCTTTTGAAGTGTTTAATTGCGTTTGTATTCACTGTGAGTTGAAGAGGGAATGGGTGGGCAGCTCATGGGCTCGTTGGGGGAAGATTGTCTGGGCTCACAGAGTCATGGAATGGTTTGTGTTGGAAGGGACCTTAAAGATCATCCCATTGAAACTCCAGAGTGCCCTGAATCCCCACCTTTCCCTGTTCAACTCTGCCATCCCAGGTGCACTCCACTTTTTCTGAAGTGTCCAAGGCCAGGTTGGACAGGGCTTTGAGCAGCCTGGGATAGTGGGAGGTGTCCCTGCCCATGGCATGTGGGGAATGGGATGGGCTTTAAGGTCACTTCCAGCCCAAAGCATTCTGTTTCTACAATCTAGAGCCAAGTTTCAGGATGTGATACTGATTTGCAGGTTTTTTTGGTATAACACATTCCTGGCAATAAATATTCCCATTCTAATTGCAACACTCGGAGCCAAACTTTATTATATGCCCAAGAGTTTTACCTGTGCCTGGATTGTAGGATTTGATTCTCAGTAGGGGAGGAGAGAAGAAGAGATTAAAGATTAAAGCTGGTGATGTGCTCAGTGCTGTACAAGGAACAGAAGAGACACTTTCAGATATCTCTAAGGATAACATGCAAATTCCTAAAGCCTTCCCAGCAGCTTAGATCACAGTAAGAAAGACATTCCAAATGATAGATAGTTTTGCTTGTTCACTTTATAGTGTTACATCTTCTTTTTAATGTGTAGCAAAACTTTTATCAAAGTGGCTCCATGAAGGGTGTACGTGGGAATGCCAGGCAAGATTTCACTTTCAGGTGCCACTGGCACAGAGTGAGTGAAATCACAGAGTGGTTTTCTGATCTTGCACGTAGCAGGTTGTGATTTCAAACTCAAGGAAGATGTGTGTCTGTGTCTGCACACAGTGCATGTGCCCACATGCTCTCTCTGTCCTGAAAGATGAGAATTTTAAACTTAATTTAGAATGTTTGAACTGATCTCTGAGTAGGTTGAGAAGTTTTGTCTGTTATTTCGCACAAGTCTGTACACAATCCCTACAAAAGTAAGATGAGATGTCCTGAAAGGAAATCTGTGTCCTGAAAGGTGCAATTCTTGTGGTCAGCACAGCCCCGTGGAGCTGCTGTTGGTTAGATCTGAGCTGTGGAGCTGTGTTGCTGGTATTGATGAGTGGGCACGTGTGATCTGTGTGTGTGGAGACAGACAGAAATTCAGTCTGTGGATCTTGGAGTCTGGCCATGGCCAAACATATCTAGGTTATACAAAGTGTTCTTTAAGGATTATATGTTATTCAAGCATAATATTCATATACACTTTATGCTCTTGAATAACATCTGGTTTTCATTACAAATCAGGTTTTATAATCATGTATGAGGCATGCTCCCCATTCCTGAATGTCTGTTCTCACTTTTCCTTGAAAAGGAAAAGGCTTGGGATTGAGAGCTGAGAAGGTGAGACATTTCTTTGGAAGTTTCTTTAGAAAGAGAAGAAAAAAAAATACATATAGAACAAAGTTATGGCAGTTATTTAATGGTTTTAATAGTCTTGGAGGCCACAACACATGTAACCATCTCAGGTTTCTCACAAACATATCCAAGGACAGGCTGAAAACAAGGAGACAGGAAATTAAATGCATGCACTGATGAATTGAGAAGGATTCCAGCAAGGACCGTGCTGGTTCTCTAAATACTTCTCTCCATGTGGCTCAGGGAGGGCACTGTGGACCTGGAAGTGGTATAACACAGCTGCCATGTCTCTTGGATTCCACAAATTCCCCAAGCAGGGCAGAAGTGAGGAGAATAACACGTGCTTTGAATTAGAGTTGGGCCTGCAGGTACCAGCAGAGTAAAGATCATTCTGGGCTTTCATCTTCCCCTTAATCCAGGGCAGGTTTGGCAAAACCTCTCCCTCCCTCCCTCCTCCCTTGGGGCATTGCCAGCCAAGGAAACCCCTTGTCCCAGAGCCTCTGCTGCTCTGTCACCCTGCAGTGAGCCCCTGGGTTCTCTGGTGGAAGGAGATGGCTCTGAGATGGCAGAGATGTTCTGGCTCAGGGGGTGGGAGTTTCTAGAAACCAGCCCTGACCCTGGCTGCTGAGGTGGGGAACTCCATGAATGTGCTGGAAGCATCTCAGAAAGCACCACACAGGAAAACAGGAAAATCTCCAAACAAGTCTATCTGACCACTGGCAGGTTCTGCCAGGCTCCCAGTGTGGGCACACTGTGACTGATGTGGCTACTGGTCTGCACACTGGGAGCTACTGGGGAGCTGGGAGTGTGGGAGAACTGGTGTAAGGTGAACCTGATGTGCTTTGCTTTGGAAATGAGGGTCAGCCTGTGGGCACTGATTCCTGCAGGCCTTTTCTGTGACCTCTGTGAAAAGTCCGGAATCACTTGCAGGCATTACAAAGATGCCTGGTTTGTAATTTTCTTTTAGTAGGAAACACCAAGAAGATCTTTTTGTCTTTAAAAATTGCCTGTAATTCATGCTGATCTCTCTCCTGAAAATGCACCACTGAATTTCTGGGCTTTGCAGGCTGCCTCAACATCCTATTTCAGCTGACTCTGGACAGGCAGACAATATTAAACAAGGTTGTTCATTCATAACAAAAGCATCCTAATTGAGTTACATTATTACATTAACTGTAGCAATCAGATTGAACCAAATCACTGAGCAATAATGTCATTTTCCAGGGTATCATTTGTAGGAACCAGTTGTCCTGTAAGATGCAATAACTCACTTAATCCTGTGGAGTTTATGGTGACTTATGTATCATATCAAATTCCTTACTTTCAGGGAAAAACTGAGCAGTTAATGCATGGCTGTGAATGTGCAAGTGATGAATTTATAGAGAAACATTTAGCAGATCCTAGACAAACTGAGGAATGAGTGATAGTCTATAATAATCTCAGAGAAAGGGGCTGTTCTAGGAACGGGTAAGACATGAAACATTTTCAAACTGTGAACTTCTGCCAACACATGGGTGGTACAGTTTGTTTCAGGGGCTGATAGATGGTTGCTTTATTGGCTCTGAGCTGCCCATGCAGCACAAATCCTCAGCCAGAGACAGGGAAGGAGGATAGAGGTGAATTTTGGACTGTGCATGCCAAATGTTTACAAGCAACCTCATTTAGAAAACTTGGTTTCTGATGGCATTTTTATGTGCTGCCAGGGCACTGCTGGGGATTTTTGTTAATGTACTTAGAGATTTTTTATTTGGTTGGTTGGTTCTGCAAAAGAGGAGAGGAGAGGAGAGGAGAGGAGGAGAGGAGAGGAGAGGAGAGGAGAGGAGAGGGAGGAGAGGAGAGGGGAGGGAGGAGAGGAGAGGGGGGAGGGGAGAGGAGAGGGAGGAGAGGAGAGGAGGAGAGGAGAGGAGAGGAGAGGAGGAGAGGAGAGGAGAGGAGGAGAGGAGAGGAGAGAGGAGAGGAGAGGAGAGGAGAGGAGAGGAGAGGGAGGAGGAGAGGAGAGGAGAGGAGAGGAGAGGAGAGGAGAGGAGAGGAGAGGAGAGGAGAGGAGAGGAGAGGAGAGGAGAGGAGAGGAGAGGAGAGGAGAGGAGAGGAGAGGAGAGTGTCAGACAGTTCAGAACAGAGGGATGGGATGTGGGACAGGCCAAGTCCCCTGAGGTCCCCTGAGAGGGGCACACTCTGGTGGCAGCACTGGAGCCATCCAGCCTCCCAGCTCATGAGTTTCTGCTCCTGTGCCCTGCTTTGTTCCTGGCCTGCAGGAGCATTTAAACCCCCAGGAACTGGGTTTGCCTCAGGCATTGCTTTGAGCTCAGTGCAGCAGCCTGGGAGTGTGTTCCTCCTTCCTTTGTGGTGGCTCTGGTTCCAACCTCGTGGCTGCAGCTCCATCAGTCACTGAGTGAGGGGAGTTCATCACCTCACACTCCTAAATCCTGCTTCCCAGTTTACCTGCTGGTGGGAGCTGAGAGCCTTGTGCAAAACCCTTCCAGCCCCTCCACTGCCCTGAGCTGAAGAGGGAGAATGTAAATGTTATATAAATATTTTATTATATTAAAAATATTTATATGAATAAATTATATTTAAAGTAAATTATATTATATATTATAAATTACAATATTATTAATATTATAACATATATAATATTACATATCTATGTTACATATATAACATATAACATATTATAAATAATAATATATTATATATTATAGTATTATAACATTATAACATTATGATATTATAGTATTATAAAATAAATTAAATTTTGTTTAAAATAAATTAAATTTATTTATTTTAAAATTATATCTATTTATATATTTACATATTTTAATATATTTATTATAGATGTTATTTATTTATTTTTATTTCTAAAATAAATTGTTATTTATATAAATAAGCCCTCCCAGCCCTGTGCAGTGCAGCCCCTGCTCTTGGTTACACTCCCAGGGTCCCTTTGCTGATGGTGCCAGTGCCCACAGCAGGGCAGGAGGGCTGCTGGGGGGGGTCAGTGTTAAGGGGCACTACAAAGATGGGCAGTTGTTTTGAATATGGCAGATATCCACAGCATCTTGTACTGCCAGAAGAATACAAATGTGCTGGAAGATGGTTGTTATGATGTTAGTGTGTCCTCAGAAAGGCAATGGAAGAATAGCTCCACCAGACTTCTGCAGGATCACCAAGGAGCTTCTGTTTCTCTCTCCTGGTCCAAGAACAAGAGCAGCTCTGACCTTACTCCTTGCATGGTCTTTGTGGCTCCATTTCAGTGTAAACATAAGGTTCAAGACAGGAGACATGTGGCAATAGAAGCCTGAAATCCAAGTAATATTCTACTGGTTTTGTATTACTGTTTCCTGGAGCAGCCCTCAGAAACACCGTCCACACTGGGTTCCTTTGGACCTAGGCACAATGCAGACAGAGAGAAGGCATCCTTACTCCCAAATCTTTTGATAAAAATTAATGATATTGTATGACAATAAGGAGGAATTAAATACAAGTAAATGCAAACTTTGAATAGGCAATGGTTTGGGTTGGAAGGGACATTAAAGATCATCTTGTTCCACCCTCCTCCCTATGAATCAATAAATCATTCATGTCAGGAAGTACAGGTCTCCCAGACCCCATGCCCAGCATTCAGAGTTCTGCTTTGTTTTATTTCTGGTTTTGTTTTATTTCCTAGTTTAGTGGCCGCTGTTGGTGATTTGTGTTTTGCTTTTGAACCAGGGCTGCCCAAGTGCCGAGGGGACAGGACATGTGGGGGTCAGGGTGTTCTCCAGGACATTCTGGAGCCCAGCAGTGGTCCCAGGGCTCAGAGATCTCCAGGATCCTCTGATGCTGCTCACTCTCATCCCAGCCAGCATTGCCTGGGGCAGAAGGCTGCCCTGTGGGACCTGCCAGGTTTGCTCACAGAGCATCTCCCAGGGCTGCTGGGCTGCAGGGGCTCCTGCCCTGCCCATGGATCTGACAGGCCTTGTAGGACTGCTGCCTTTTAGCATTCACCCCCTTAAAACCCACTGTGGAATGCCTGAAGCTGTGATTCTTGGCCCAGAATGTGATTTCTGGGGGTCCTGGGGCAGGAAAATGAGAGGTGAGCACTTGGCACTGGGCATTCCTGGGGTTGGTTTCAGCTGATGTGACAACTGGGGCACTTTCTGTGTTTCTTTTCTGTGCCTGATTTATATGTATGGTTACAAAATACTTATTTAAATTAATGATTGTCTTTAAGTAATTTAATGCTTGTTTTTGTTAATGGGAAACCTGACTAAAGAGCTTTCAGTGAGCTGCTGTAGCAAATCATTACACACTCCCTGCTACTTCCTGTGGTCACATTAATCAGAACGGACTCATTGGCTACTAATGCAGATGCTGCATGTAACTCAGCATAAATTTTATTGTAATTTACCAATAATGAGTGTCTACTTATTCTAAAGTGGCTAATGACACAAAAAAAAAGAATTCCATTTGGTGTAGGGGTCACCCTACTTTTACAGACACTGAGGAAAATAGAATGGTTTGGATGGAAGGGACCTTAAAGACCCTCCAGTTCCAGCTGGTGCTTCACAGCTCAAAATGGCCACAGTGCTCCAGGGACATGAGCCCAGCAGCATTTCTGCAGGTATTTCTTTAAACACAGGTGTATGGACTGGTTTCCTTCCTAGATTTAGGGACAATGGCTGCGTGTCATTTGGGCTGGGCTGTGGGGTGGATTGCATCCCTCTGGAAAAGCAGGAAAGCTGATGCTTTGGACTGCTGGGACAGGCAGAAAAATCAGAGTGCTCTCTGTGACTCCATGAAATAGGCTGAGGGGGCTGAGCTGAGCAGTGGTTTGTGGTTTTCCAGCAGGAATAAAGGACTGAAGCTGAAAATGCTCTTTACTCTGCCCTTTTTCACAGGGGAATGGCACATTTTTCTGGAAGTTCATTCTTATTCATAAGACTATTTTCTCTACATTAATTCACTAAGGTTTAGTCAAAACTTCCCATAACCATATTGCTCAATATATAATCTGTTTACCACAATATTTGCCATGCCAGCTAAATACATTAAAAAATAATACATAGAATTTCATAGAAAATTACTAGATGAGCAAGAACCAAGTCACACTTAAGTGATGTGTTAAGGATGTTTTGTGAGCAAACAGCAAGTCCTAGAACCAAAGCACCCCCTGTATAACATGCACTTCAAAATGAAGCTTTTCTGCTGGAAAACATGAAGCTGTGGGCTGCAGAGAATAACAAGCTGGAGCTGGAAGTGGACAAGAGTAAACGCTTCGATTCACATTGAAATGATTTCTCCTGCCTAGTATAATTTAACCTGCCCACACTGCTAAACTTCTGTATTACACAGTCCTGTCAGACTGTCAGGAGGAATGATAAGCCTCCTGGAAGCCTCAGCCTGTTACACAGGGAGAACATTCCAGCCAGCATTTCCTTGCACATTTTTAAGACTTTTAGCTTGGTCTCTCAAGTATAAAGAATACCCTACTTCATGACCCCAGCCTCTTGTTAGTTGATAGATGAAATCTTTTCTTAAGCTGAGTCCCTTGTCTATTATGTTTGCAGAATTCAAGGTTTCTCTTTAAGCTTCCTGGCTTACTGCCAGAAGTCCATGGCTTTGTTACCCAAAGAAATTGCCTTTTTATTAACAGGAAGAGGATCTCTGCAATGGCAAAGGTGTCAATCTGCTTCCAGGTGAGGGAGGACAATTTAAAAAGTGTGATCTCATACTTTTGCCACTGCCAATAACTACAAAAGAAAAAAATAGCAAAGAATTGTTGTAGTGGTTGGGGCTTTTTTGTTTGACTGGGTTTTTTTAATTTGAAAAGCTGGGATAGAACATAAAAGCAAAATACAAGCTGTAGTAATTTCTGTGTTTAATGTCAAATTCCTCATCACTATAACCTGTAGTCTGCATACCCAGGAAAAATGCACATAAAGTAAGCTGGGCTTTGGCTTCCATCTCATCTCAAGAACTTGTGCTGTGAAACAAAGAAACCCCTTTCACATGTACATCTCAGTAAATTGTGTTCTGGAGCACCTGAGCAGGGATGGCTGTGTGAGGAGGAATATTCCCTGTGCCACCCAGGCTGGAACTTGGCCACTGCGACAGCTCAGCTGCTCAGGATTGTGCATCACCACTGATTTCTCTGTGTCACAGCACAGAGTTTTACCTCTGCCACCCAAGTGAAGGAAATCAATCAAGTGAGGCTTCCTAGGGATTCTCATTTAAGAGCTTCAGGGCTTTTTCATGTGACTGCTCACTCAGGACCCAGCAGCAGAAAAAGATTCCAGGCCACAGCTAATCAGACAAGTGATTCCACTTACCTGAAGTATCAGAACTAGTTAGGAAGAGATTCCTCTAGCAGGAGGCATTCATGCTTATCTGTAGATATTGTGAAAGCCTTTTTTTCTCTTTAGACTATGATCAGCTACTGCACTTTTCTGGATTTCAGTAAAGGTGGAGAATAATTGAGAGGGGTGGAAATAATTAATTTCAGCACCAATGGAGAGCCAGTTGCAGTGACAGATACTTTATTTCACCTTTTTGCAGGAATCACTGTGTAAGAAAACTCCTAAGCACATTTTCACAAGTGCAGAAACATTAATTCACATCTGTAAGAGACTGAGAGGCAGAAGGCCCCAGCAATATGCTGAGCAATAAACCACCACAGGGTTATTTAACTGATTGCTGCCTACAGGACTTGGATAAATTTCTAAGGACAAGAAGCACAATGAAACAGTGAAGAAGGAAAAAGGGAATTCAAGATAAAGCACATTTTGAAGAGCTCTTTAATTAGTTACTTTAATTAGTTACAGATTCAAATTCTAGTGTGTGTGATTTCCCACCACCATAAAAGCATAATGAAAGATTCCCATGTAAAATGCTCCTTCCCCCACTGTGGAGTGTCTTGCTTTAAAATCCACACTAAGAACCATCACATTCCCTTCCTTCTTTTGCTAATATTGACCTTGTGAGGGGCTAGACTTGCAGTTGTTATAAATCAGTCCAGCACTGATTGCTACTGAGCTTTCTTGATTTGCATCAGCTAAGGCTGCAGCCTGAGTGCATCCTCTGAGCATGAAATGAAGACAGAAGTCAGTGCTAAATGAAGTTGACCCTTTCCTTTAATTTGCAGTCAGTGGAGGGGCTCCTGAAATTTGAATTGCCAGGGCTGAGTCATTTGTGTCCCTTGGACAGTCACAGTTCAGGTCACGCTGCCAGACTAAGGCCTGACTGAAAACCTGAGCATGTTTGTTCTTGCCCCATTTTTATATCTGGGATAAAAAATTATCTCAGTGCCCTTGCTCAGGTGTCAGGACAGTTAACAGGGAGGAGGCTGTGATGGGCAGGGAAGTAAAACCTGCAATCCATCTCATGAACTGCACTTCTCCCTGGCAGAGCAAATCTCCCCTGCTCTCGCTCCTAACAAATCCTCTTTTTGCACATTCTAACATGAATCACTTGTAGTTTAAAAGTCTAAAAGAAGGTGATGGCAGTGTAACCACTGTGGTCTGTCATAAGAAGGGTTATGCTATGGCAAATTCATCTGCAGGGGGGTTTGTGTGTATCTTTTAATATTCAGTAGCCAGCCAGATCTCATCTGATGTTCTCTCAGAAATGTGGGATCCTTTGTGGGTTTGTTACCTTGTGTTAAGCATTTCCCAAGAGTGTTGAAGTGCTTAATGCTGAGATATCTTTGTGGTTTTCAGCTCAGAGTTCTGATTGTGAAGACATGAAGGGAAGAAATGATTGGGAGGATTTGTCACCTGGTTTCATTTGAACAATTGCTTTTCCCCTTGGTCAGATGTGGGACAGAACAGGAATCACCTAAATGTAGATGGATTGCAGTAACACATGACAGTTCTTTATTGGTTTCCATTACCTATGCTGCTCATTTCCCCAGAGGAAAGGGCAGCTAATACTGTATATTTTTTAACATAAACCAAAGGGAAGGATAAGCCAGTGCATATGAAACCATGGCTCTTTATTCTCCATATGCACTGAATTGAATTGCAATTTCCTCCTTTCATTTTCTCCTGGCTCTCTGTATGCCAGAGCAGCCAGGTATGTTTGTAGTCCTTCCCCAGCAGATGATCACTGAAGGCCCACAGGTAATGAGTGGACACACGTGGAGCAGTGGCAGGGTTTTCAGGCACAGCTCTGCTAATGAATTGATGGTGCTACAAAAAGGCTGGGGGCAGCCAGGCCCCCTCTGGGCACAGGAAACTTTTGCATGCTCCCATTTTAGCTTATTGCAAACCCTTTCTGTCTCGGTTGTAGGTATTTCACACCTTTGTTTAGATAGTTCTTTTAGCCTTCTCATTGTGTCCATATATAAATTCAAGATCTGTGTATCTGAGGAGCTCACAGTCGGTGCTTTCCCTTTGCAGAAACCAAAACTGGGCTTCTCCCTTCTGCACATCATTACCAGGTGGGGAAAGCAGCATTTGGGAAAGGTGTTCAGAGGTGCCAGAAAGAATATGAGGTCTCAGTGAAGGAGGAGCAAATCTGTGTCCCATTTTCTCCTTGTCTCTCTCTTTTCCTCCTTTTCTCCCTCTCTCCTTCTCTCCCCCCTTAACAGGTTTTCTAGCTGTTTCTTTGAATAAAAAATTAATAATGGCAAAAGCTTGTAGGTGGTCCCCGGGGTAGAATAGTGGCTAAGGATGTAAAAGAATGATTTGAACAAACAGTCTCAGGAGGATAAATGAAGTGCTATGAGTTCTGTAAGTAAAGGGAAAATATATATAACTGAAAATATTTGCCTAGTTAAGCAACTTCTATAATAAAACTTTAGCCACAGCATTAGCAGCTTGAAATGGATTTTTAAGCCCAGACAATCTAAGAGACTATATTTAATTTTCTTAATAGACATACAATGTTGAAATGTCCAGACCACGTGAATTCTGAAGGACAAGGGTTTTAGATGGCATTTGGATGCCTGCAGATATAAATAAGTTTCCTATGGGATTCTTAGAAGGGCAGAAGCAAATCAGGCAGCCCAGCTAGTTTTGATTTTAATGGAGCTGCATACCCAACATGCTTTTTGTGCCTCCTCCTTCCTGCAGGGATTTACCTTCTGTAGCACAAGGCAGTTTAAAGTGATACTTGGAAGTCCAAGTCACTTTTCTTATAGCAAATGAGTTCCTCAGAGCTGTGCTGACAGCCTGGAAACTGGCAGCACAAGTCCAGTTCTCTGCCATGGGGCATGGGTAGCCAAGCAGCAGCCCCTGTGCCAGCCCTGCCAGCCATTCCCTGCTCCAGCCTCTGGAACTCAGTCCCTGCAGCTCAACCAGCACAGCCTGGGCTGGCTTACATTGAACAGACATTAAATAAGGAACTACTTTGATTTTCCTAGGCTGCTACATGCTCCTCTCCATAATGCATTGCTGCAGAGAACTCCTGATTTCAATATAAAACTTGATTTAAATATAAAATATTTGTATTATATAAATAATATATATAAGATAAATATAGAATACTTATATATTTTAAATATAAAACTTGGGAGCAGGAGGTTTGTACAGCTCCCACTGCTCCGTGCTTTTCTGTGCTCTGAAGGATCCTGCCCCTCTCTGTCCCAATGACCTTGCTGTTGTGTCCTGGGGATCTTATCAAGGATTTCTGCCAAACTGCAGGAGCCCCAGCCACCTCCCAGCCCTGCTGACTGATAATCTTGGAAGTGGCAGTTAATTGGTGAGAGCAAGGCTGGAGGCAGGAGCAGGGCCCCTCTTCCAGCCCTGCTCTGCAGCATCCTGCCACTGCATCTGGGCTCAGAGGGAGGGAGCACCTCACCCTCCATTCCTTTTGTTCCTCCCTTTGTTTAGTAATTAATCTCATTCTGCTAATTTTTTCTATCAAAAGGGGAAAAAAAACTCTTCAGTCAAAACAACATTTGGGGGAGAGGAGAAGGGAGGGGGAGAGGAGTCCTCCTCACAGTTTGTTAATTGGTTCTTTCACCTGACAGTAGTTTGTGTCAATTAACTTGATACTCAGTGAAAGTGAAATTAATCCACCTGGGTCAAAAGCAGCTATTAATTTTTAATCAAAACAAAATGCTCACTCGACAGATTTGTAGCTCCACTTAGAATAAACAAGATACGCATGAGGTGGAACGTGCCACGGGCTCCGCTCCTGCCAGGGGCTCCTGGGGATAATTCCTTTCCCTCCTGCAAAGGGCACAGGTGATGCCACATGGCTGCTAATGGCAGTTGTCTTCCAGAGGCTGTTCCCTGCTGGATGTGCAGTCTTTCCCCAGGGAGTTTCCCCGTTGTTGTTCCCAAACCCTTCCCACAGTGGGTGAGGGCAGCAGGGGCTGAGGCTGTGCGTGTGGGACATGCTGCTCCCTGGCCCTGCTCTGGGACACACCCAGACACAGCTCTGTGACACCTGCAGCCCCCAGGAGCCTCTGCTCTGTGCTGGCAGGAGCAGGTGACCCTCATGGAGAGGAGCCCCCTCCATGGAAGGGAGCAGGGAGCACAAAGCTCTCCCAGGATTCCTTCTGTCCCGTGCACTAAAGCAATGAGGGCAAAAGTCCCATGGAAATTGTTTGTTTTGCAGAAACCCACAGTGCTCCAGGTGGCTGGTCAGTGTGTTCAGCTTTATCCAAACATAGGCAGAAGCAGAAATTTGGAGCTTGCTTTTGTCTGTGAGATGCATTGGGATTCAATGCTATTAATAATGAC
Organism: Camarhynchus parvulus; assembly: GCF_901933205.1. Taxonomy (NCBI): domain Eukaryota; kingdom Metazoa; phylum Chordata; class Aves; order Passeriformes; family Thraupidae; genus Camarhynchus; species Camarhynchus parvulus. The sequence continues at coordinate 2,639,032 of NC_044589.1, forward strand.
CTGTGCCAGACCTAGGCCTTAGTTCACAGAATCCTAAAATGTCCTGAGTGGGAAGGGACCCCCAGGGATCATCCAGTCCAACCATGGTCCTGCCCAGACACCCCAACAATCCCAGCCTGGGCATCCCTGGAGCTCCTGGCGCTCTGGCAGCCTTGGGGCTGTGCCCAGCACCCTCTGGGGGAAGAACCTTTCCTGAAATCCCACATAAACCTGCCCTGGCCCAGCCCAGCCGTTCCCTGGGCCCGGGCCCTGTCCCACAGAGGTGGCAGCTGTCCCTCAGGAGGAGCTGCACTCTCTGGTGGGGTCTGAGTCTGTCTCCTCTGGTTCAGCTGATGGGCTGAAGGAAGTTGAGATGAATTATGCTGGAGGTATGTACAGAAAAGCCAACTTCCAAATCTCCTAAGGTGGTTTAAAATTCCTCTTTTCTCCTTTCTGTCTCTCTTTTGGTATTTTCTTTTTGAAAACTTCAATCTCTGTGAGACTCAAAGGGAAGGAAATAGGGATCCCTCCACTTGGCTCTGTACTGAGCATGCAGCAGCAGCTCTTGTAGGGCTCTGAAGAACAGATTATTTGGGTCACACAAAGCTGGTGGAGTAAGTGCAGCCTGAGGGGCAGAGATCCAAGCGGAGCTGGGTTCCTGTTCCATGTGTGGCACAGGGAGCAGCAGAGGGGAAGAGTCTCTGGTTTGTACCTGTGGCGCAAAGGCCAAAGATACTTTTTAAAAAATATTTGACATTGATTTTGTGGCAGGAATGTTCTATTAGGAGCCCTGTTGGGCCTGACTCAAAGTGCTGGAGATGCCCCAAGTCACCCTGCAGGTGCAGCTTGCCAAGTGAATCCAAAAGGACACAGTGGGACAGCCCAGCACTGCCAGGAGCCCTTGGAGAAGCTGATGATGGTTCTGCAGCCAGCACAGCTCACCCAGCTCTTCTGGAGATGACAGATGGAAGATTAATAATGAACTGGGAATAAACTGTTCTTCAGAGGGTCCAGGAGGGAATTCCCATGGGAGCTCTGCAGCTGCTCTGCTGTGGTGGGAGCTGTGTGTGGGATTTCTCTCTGCCCTGAGCACCAGCTGTGCTGCTGGGCAGGGGGAGCAGCTCACTGGGGACTGACCTTGCCCAGGGGGAGCTGGCAGTGGTTGGCATCTCTGCTGGCACTGCAGTGAACAAGCACTGGGAGACTTTAAATGGGGAGGTGTCAGTGCTGCTGCACCCTGCAGTGCCTTGGTCCTGTGCTCAAGCAGCTCACTCAGACACCCACACTCACAGCTCTTCTCACTTTCTCATTACTTTGTAGACAATAAAAGCAAAATATTATCTGTTGGTTGTCAAGGTATCAAGCCTTAGAGGGGATTTTTTCCCCATCTTTTTTTTTTTTTTTTTCTTTCCCCAAGTAGTATCATGTCTTGGGATTTTTAGACACTAATTTGATTTTTATTTTTTTTACTGCTGTGAGTATTCTTTTGTGAGGTGAACCTGTCTGCACACCAGAGTGCTGGGGGCCATTTATACCTGTGCAACTTATTACCTGCTCCTGCACTGATTTAGCCAAATGAATCAGAACAGTCCCTCCATCTGCAGTAATTCATTAATCAACAGCAGCTCACACTCCTCGTGCAGGGGAGCCTGATCTCATGTGTGATGCTGCTCTTTCAGGTGTTCCTCTTTCCAATATTGTAATTAAAGGAAATCTGACCTATGTGCTGGAGTTAATAGATATTTTTATTACACATGCTCCAAGACATAAAATGGTTGCTCGTTTTCCTTCTCTTCCAGCTCTGTCTGGTCCACTTAGCTGCCAGGGTTGCCTGGAGAATGTGTAACCTGGATTATTGTTAGGATTCTAACAGAAAAGGATATATTCTCCAGTGACAGGGAAAGGCAAGTGAGTGACACAGGAGTGACAGCCTCCTCCCATGTCACATATGCAGAGGATATTAATAGGCAGCAGCAAGGCAAGGATGTGGTTCAGAGCAGACAGGGGCTGTGTCTGTCAGACACCAGCAGCAGGAGAACCAATAACAACAACTTTATCCAGCCAGACAGATTAGCTGGAACCTGCCATGCCTTTGATGTTCTTGTGGAAGGTGCCTCAAAACCTGCAGTGAGCATGAACCACCTGGCCCTGATCATCTCCTCATTGCACAGAGGAGATCTTCAGCAGCAAAGGGACCACAAAACTGGGATGTCCCATGTGTGCTTCATCAAAGGGGTCCTGCCAGGAGGTGGGTTGTAGGCACTGCTTCCTGAGCATCCCCAGGTGCTCTTCCAGGTGCTTTCCAGGCTGATTCTGCCTCACCAGCATTGTGAGAGAACAGCCTCAGCTGCTCTGTTTGTGTGGCACAGAGGGTAGCAGCCCTCAGGAACTGCTCTGCACCTCACCCTGTGTTACTGCCCTCTAACCATTCCTTCTCATTCCTGCTTTTCTTTTTCTTTTCTTTTTTTGTCTTTTTAATCATTCCTGTAACAAAGAGTGAGGTTGGTAGAAAGTGTGATGCTCTGACAAGTGGAAGCTTACATTTCTGATGAGTTATTTGTATCTCTTGTAAATAGGTAATCCTTTTTTTCCCTTTCAAGCTAGTGTAATTTAGTTGCAGAGAGATTAGGGAGCTCATCTGAACTCTGGGAGGAAGTTTGGTGTTCTGGGGCTTAAACCTTCATCATCAGAAATGTTGCTTCCTCCTTTGCTCCAGCTTATAACAACCACATCAGGTGCTCAAACCAATAACATACATCCACAGAGAAGCCTGTCCCCAAGTCTAATAATATCTGTAATGACTTGGATGCAGGCTCTAGCTGGGGATTAATGACTAACTGGCTTTAATGGGCCTCAGATCATCAACTGCCTCTCTGTTGGTCATTAATCCCCAGGAAACAGCCCGTGCTGAAACTACCATTGCTTAATTAGAACATGGTTGGCCAGTTGCTGCACAGCCCTGGCTGTGGCTTTGGGGGAATAAAGGGAATAAAATGGCTTTGTGAACCTGTTGAGTGTCAGATGGACTTTCTGCCATTCTCCATGTGCCTAGAGACAGCATCCCCAGGGACAGGCTGGAGGGCAGGCTGCCTGAACTCTGCCTCTTCTTTGTTGGACTCTTTCTCTGGCTCAGGACAGTCCTTTCACGGCAGAGATTCCCACATTCCTTAAGAACTGCTGGTAAGGTCTAAATGGCAGTGAACTGTATTTTTTCAGAGATGGTGAGAGTGTGTTTTTAATGGAAAATACCAGGTTTAAGTCGCCTCATTTCCTGTGGTGCAATAGCATGGGTTCTCCCCTCCTTCCACATTTCATGTTTATTCATTGCATTTCTCTTGCTAGTCTAGAGCCATAAGGGAAATACATTTCACCTGTAATTTTCTGAGAAGAATAAAATGTATTTAATCCTTTCCTAGTTTGGATAAACATCCATGTGATCCTCCCTTACCTTAAGCTATGGAAAACTCCTTTACTTTTCAGAAGTCTTTGACCACTGTTTGTTCAAGCCCCAGTTTGAAGAAGATACTTTTTCAGTGGCAATATTAATTAATCATCATGTCCCCAAACAGCATAACCCTGCTTGTACATGCTCTGAATGTGATCCAAAGCCCTGTGAAATATTTCTTTTCAGTGGGTTTGGATCAGGCCCTGGAAGCACCTGGATATGATGAATGAAGCTCCACTCTGCTGGGTAAAAGGCTTGTGCTGTCCATGGGATTTGTTGTACTTAAGTTTATTCTTCCTAACCTCAGGCTGATCCCTTGTTTTGATGGCCTGTGCTCCTCTGCTTCCCATTATCCATGAATAGTGTTTGATGCCAGAACAGAGGGGGGAAGATGCTTTTTCCTCAGCCTCATGTGAGATTCTGAACATTTAGACATCTTTAGAGTATACTACACACATTCCACATTTACAAGGCCAGTATAACACTTCCAAAAGTTTGATGAATTCCAGGATATAAGCAGAGTCCTCGTTGGCCTGTTTTGGATCAGCCCTGATGGCCCCAGAGCTGCACACTCCCTCCCTCCCTGGGCTGATTATGAGCAGTAGCTGTGGCCAGGTCACTGAGAATGGAGCACCATCAGTCTCCACACAGCCTCTGCACGGGTCTGGCTGCTCACTCCAGCCTAGTTAAAATTTTAGGAGCAGTAAATGGGGAGATCATGAGTATGAGGTGATATTTTGACCAGTATTTCCAGACTCTGATGCACTGGATCCTGCATCACCCATTAGTCTCCAAATGCTTTCCATGGGAGCACAGCTCCAGAGCTGCCAGGACAGCTAAAAGTGGAACCTGCGGCACAAATCCGTGGCAGGAGGTGATGGGAAGTGATCACAGCACAGTCTGATGCTGCCTCCCATGCTCCCATCCACAAATCCTGGGGCACTGCCACCAATTGGAGCTGCACTGGAGAGCCACTTGCTCTTGTGAATCACACAGGTATTTGGAGTTTTATTTAAAGATTTGTGGGCTCCACGGAAAAAAGAAATGTGTAGAGGTGGAGTGGAAGGTTGACCATTTGCTGTGTAAAACACCAGACAGGACAAGGTCACCAGAGGTCACTTGCTTTATTTCCTGCATCCCACCTTGTCATTGGAGGAAGCACACAAGATTATTTTTGGTTTTGTTTGGGGTGACGGTGTGCAACACCCCATGGCAGTGAAATGAGTAGGTGTATTTATAAATCTCTAAGTTACTTCTCAGGAAATATTAAATATATTATCAAGATCCTTAAAACCAAGCTTCATCTGTAGAAAATTGCCTCACGCTGTGACTTTTTCACTGAGAATTTGAGTCCATTACCTACCTATTAAGCAGTTAGGAGATCTGATTTTAATGTCTGTAATAGAGCTTTTAATTTTAATGGAAAGGAGCAGTAGCAGATGCTGCAGTGAAGAATTTCACATGTTCCCTGCTCTTGTGGAGCTGCCCCAGCTGCAGGATTCAAACCAAAGCATGGAGCTTTTGTCTTCCAAGGGCAGGAGTGGGGTATGGTCGAAGTTCTACAGTGCTGAAAGGCCAAAGGGAATCTCAGCACCACTTAAATGCTGTTTCCACCAGAGTTCCCAGCTGAATCTGTGTTTAAACAGAGTATAGGGGCTATGCTGCTCCTGTGGCACTCAGGAGAAACCCACCCAAATGGAAACAGGCCATAAATGGCTTGTGGGGGTCCTTATCCTTTCTGCCTCCTGGCCTGTGGAACAGTCCTTACCTCATTCACCTTTCATGTCTTAGCATCCATGTCTTCATTAGAGGTAAGAGGAAGAAAATCCAGAATATTTTGCTTTGAGATAATCAGGTCTTGGGGCATTTTGTCTTCCCACTTTGAACTGTGGGTGTTATATAGAAAACCTCAGTCTTCTTCTCCCAGACACTTTATAAGTATTAAAGCTCTGGGAGACTCTGCCTGTTTGGCAGTGTTTTCCTTCAGCAATTTGATCATTTCTGTGGAGCATCTGGAGAGTCTGGTTGGTCCCAGGTATCTGAGGTGAGCTGCAGGTGTGAGACACAACCCCACCCAGCCAAGGTTATGACTGCACAGGCCTCTCTCTGCAGCTCACATTTAGGGACAGAAATCTGTAATATTGAGCCCCAGACCTTTACAATCAGAGCTGTATTTGACCAGCTGAAACACCAAGACCTAGCAAGCAATAGAAAGCATTTTAATCCATTTATATTGATGCAGCCAGAAGAATAAAGTGTCTGCAAGTACCCTGAGATTAGCTGATATTCTACAAGCAGACTCTTTCACCAATTTATCTATGTTTCAGTCCCACAGAAGTGGATCCCAGCTAGGAGACAGAATTCTGCCCCCAGAATAACATCCCAGTTCCTAGAGAAGGGTGTTCTTGGTTTTGCAAGCTCTTTGGAGTTCTGTAGGAACTTCAGACTGGCTGTGGTAGAATAGGCCTGGACACTCAAACACTACCAATACTAATCCCTGTCAAAGTGGTCTTTTCTTTTTTCCTTTTTTTTTAAAAAAGCTGTGTATGATCAACAGCTCTTTGCATTGAGCTTTCTGAATGGAGGCAATATACATAGACTTCAACTTCAGCACTGCTGGCACATTATAATGTGGTATTTCAGTCATAATGTCCTACTTTTTTCTTTATCAGTGCCTCAAGAATAGTATCAACCTATTATAAGAATGATAAGAAAAGCTGAAATTAAAAGATATATTCTAAAGCTACTCTTCTGATTAAATAAAAGGATAATATGCATTAACTATTGAAAATAAAGAATGTTTCCTGTTTGAATTCTAGATGTTTGGGGCACGGAGATATTTTTGTTCAGGTTGAGAGGCAGCGGATATATTGAGAGTACTTATCCAGAGCTGGGGTCCACAGGTCATATCACTGTATAAAGAATAAATAGGAGAATGAATATGGCATTTAGGACCTAAGTAGCTGTTGTGCTCTGACAGATCTTTCATCCCTCTTAGAGTGACATTTGGGTTAGATGCACATTTGAAATTTCTGGTAATATTCAGGAGTCACAGACTTTTGGTTTTGTCCTTAAAAGAAATAGATATTCAAGTCTAAATGGGAAAAAGTGATTTTATTTGCTTGGGATTTTCCTTTTAAATAAGTGTATATTGTTCCTAGATTTCCTATGGCTTTGGCATAGTGCAGTAAAGAGAGGAATTTACACCAAGGCTCCTTATCTCCATTCCCTCACCTTTCCTCCCCCAGAAAACCCCAAACCTCCTTATCCAGCAGCTCCCAGTGCCTAAAAAGAAACAATTGTGGCTTAAGGAATGAGATGGTACCAGCAAACAGTGCAATAACTCTTCCCTAATTCAGTCCACTTCTCTGGCCACTGTCAATTACTCATATGAAAACCAATTTTAAGTATATTCTTCAAGGTTAAATTCCCCTGAAGCCCGTGGACTGCTGCCAGGGGCTGTGAACCCTTCATGCAGGTCACCCAGTATCTGAATCTTCTGTTGCAAATCACTGCTCTCCCCATTACTCCTCTGGCATGTACCTGATTTGGTTGACATTTCCATAATTAATTTATAACAGCAATAACCCTGAGATAAGCCTATTTATAGATTTGTGCAAGCTGTATAAGACTATAGATAAAATCTTGCTTCATTAACATATTTAAAGTACTTGGGAGACTCTTGCCTGATAGTGTAGCTGGTGTGATTATCAAATTATACGATGGCAAGCTCAAGTGTTTAATGTGCATTCAGTGCCCATAAGCTGCTTTCCACTTGAGATCACAAGGGTAATTCAGGGGACACAAACGCCCTCCTGGGCTGTTGACCCAAGGAGTTCTGTGTACTGCCAGGCACTGTGGAGTTGGGCAAGGCAATTTCTCTTTTTCAGATATTTCCTTTCAGGAAATTTATGAATTCTTTGCATCCAATTCTCTGCAGTTATTTTTCCCCTTCTGTCATTGACATGAGTACAAAGTCAAGGGCAAAATAATGCCAAATCAGAAATATACTCATTCAGTTCTCCCAGGTGTAAAAGTTATTTTATGGTTTGCATGCAAGAAAGAATTTGATTGTATGCAGTTTTTTCTTTAAATCATCTCCAGTTTTTTTGTTTGGTTTTTTTTGGTTTTTTTTTTTTTTTTTTTTGCCACACAAAATGGGATTGTCTTTCCAAAAGTCAGAGATGTTGTGCATGTGACAGAATGGTTTGTCCCTGTCTATGCTGTGCAGGGGGAGCTTCCCAGAGAAGCCAGGCAGGCTGAGTGAGACAGAGGAGATCCAGGCTGTGGCAGCAGCATGGAAATGATGCTCAGTTTGTGAGGTAGGATAGAGCACAGAGAGGACAAAACAAGTGAGGTGAGCAGGGACTTTTTAAAAATACGACAGAGCTCGTGCCATGGCTCAACACTGACACACTCCCTGAGGAGTTCCTCCTGACAGAAGCATTGTTGGGATATTTTGCCACAATCCAAAGTGCTGCAGGAAGATCTGGGTGCCCCAGAGGCTGTGCTGCAGTGGAGATCAGAGCTCTGTGTGTCCTGTGACACCAGCTGGGGGCTATTTACAAATCATGAACAAGACAGGGCTGCTGTGGAACGTGCCTTGAGCTGTTTGATTTTTCAGCATCAGTCTCATTCCATGGTTATGACAATGGGAAGATGCCCACAGCTCACATCCCAGGCAGCAGACCAAGAACTCAATGTTACAACTCACTTTATAAGTTTTTTGACCAATCACACAAAGCAGAAGCACATTGACAGTAGTTCTATCCAACCACTATAAGCACAGGTACCTTTGGTTAAACAATGCTTGCTTATTTTGAATACAATACCTGCTTGTGAGCCTTCAAACACAATGCACAGAGCTCCATTATAAAGCTTCAACCTTCCTAATATCTTGCTAGATAAACTTTTCTGTAGCTTAGGGAGTTATTCTAGACAAGTGTTAATACACAGACCATTGTTCTATTTGTCCTTACTTTTCTACAGTTTAAATAATTTTTCTGCTGACCAATCTCATGGCTGCTGCTTAGCTCTACTCACAGTTCTGCTGTCTCTGAGGCCTGCATCTTGCAGCTTTCCCAAAACCCTCTGATTTTGTGGATTCCCACATCCTGCTGGGCCAGGAGCCCCTGGCCTATGCTCCCAGTGCTGCCAGATGAGCCCTGGGTGATTGATGGAGACTCCTCCTCTGTCCAGCTGCACAGGTAATTGCCAACCTGCAGCTGGCTGTGCTGCAGACTTGTGCTTGTTACAGACCTTAAGATATTTAATTTGTAAACACTTAATAAAGCATAGCCTACAGTAGCTTGCCTGCTCTTATCTGTCAACCAAATCAAAATCAATATGTCCCCGGGGTATAAGCTATGATTGTCTGGGCTGCGGAGTCTAATAGGATTAAGTGTTTGGGACCTTCTCTAACATTACAGTCCACAATCCTAGTTAGAGAAAGTTAAAGACCAGCTTGCCACTGTAGCAGGCATGATTGCTTAGGGGTCTGAAAAATCATTAAAGCTTGTCCTCTTAAACGTTGATTGTTCCCTAGTGATTTATTGACAAAACACAAAAAGTGCTCTATACTGCACTCTAATTATATGTATGAGGCTAGGAAATCTCATGGGAAATTAAATAAAATTTACAGCTTGATGGTTTTATGCTCTTGGGAGACATACCTTCTTAATAAGATCTTATAGCTGGGAATATTTATGAGGTTAAAATCTGTGGGCTTGAGCAAAGACCTAACCTTTGCAAAGGGAGGGGCCTTTGTGTGTTTCTTTCAGTAAATAATTTCAATGAAAAGCAAGGTAGGCAAAAATTACAATAAAGGGATATAGTGGGAATTACCTGGGCATTGTATTTCAATACCTGTCAATAGGGGGAACTTCCGAGGTGAGGAAGGAGCCAGGGCAGCTGCCTGCCCTTTGTGACATCCTGCAGTTGGTGCTTGCACTCTGCTACCTGTGACATTCCTGTCGTGGCCAGGTGAGCCCAGGCAGTTGTGAAGGGACAGTCTAAGGATTTCTGGCTGGGGAAGGTGTGAAAATGATTGTTACAGGCATGTACATGTGTACCACTATGTATGGTTGTGAGCAGAATAATTCCTAATCATAGAATCAGAGGATATCCAGAGTTGGAAGGAGCTCACTGCAGTCCAGCTCCCTGCCCTGCACAGACCTGCAGATCTGCAGCCTGGGCCATTCTTACTAAAACTGGGGAGCCCACAGTCCTTGGAGATGTGTAATAATATCATCTTTATATTTGGGAATGTTCAGATAGTTCCTGTCTGTTATCAGATCACATTTTAAATTGGTAGTTTGAGTCCTAAAGGGGATGCTGAGAGCAAGACATGGGCACAGTGTAATGGTGTCACCAAATTCCCTGAGACTAAATCTGTACCGAGTCGGCTGTATAAATAAAAGAAACATGTCCTTTACTCATGAGCTAGAGCAATTATGGGAGAACACAAATAGAATCAAAGGTGGTAACAAAATTGGCCAGAAATCCCTAGTGAAATTTTGAATGTTTTATTAAGTGGGACCCTTTGGAAGTTGGCCTAGGAGTAAAAACAAGAACACTTTCCTAGAGACTCTTGAAATGTAAAGGATAATTAATATACAGGACAATTCTCTCTAGGCCCTGAAGCGGTTTTTGATTAAGGCACTTAACTGGGACTTTGGAGAATTAGGTGCACCACTTGATTTTGATGTAGAGCAGCTTTGTGATACTGGGCAAAGAATCACATCTCTCCAGGCCACAGTTTCAGTGTGCAGATAGGATTGAGATCCTTCCTTTATCTCTCTTTCCTGTTGATCCTGTATTCTCTTTGAGGCAAGGACGATGTGCCAGGCTCCAGCACGTGGCCCCCAGCAGGGACTCTCTCTGTTGTTGTTGTCACAGCCACAACAAGGGGCCTGTCCTTTATCTCTGTAACTTCTGAACGTGTGCCCTGATAACTCTCACCAACTTTTCCCTGCTGTCATCCTCCTCTTGGTCCACAATGGAAACAGAAACAGCTTAATTAGAACATGCTTGACAGGAGTCCATGAAGAAAAGATGTAAACTCCCCTGGTTGCACAATTGATTGTGATTATGTTGCTAATTAAAACAAAAAAAAAAAAAAAATTAAAAAAAACTTTCTTGGTACCCTTTTAAAAAGGCATGGGAAGGGGGGAGGGCAGAGGAAAAATGTCACCTCCCCCTCTGTCTGAGAGATGATCTGTACTAATAATCCATGCCCTGGACTCCAACTTCTCACCTCATTTACCTGGAGCAAATCAAATGTAGCTCCATTAAAATGTATGAAAGTACTTGGATGCAAAATGCCTTGATGTTAAATGTAAGGAGAATAAACCTCTGTATATTAGCTACTCCATCCCCCAAATCCTTCTAAATTCAGCAGCCATGTGAATCAGATTTGTGTTCCTGTAAGGCTGCCTTTTCATGTGATAGCTCCAATCATTTATGGAGCAGACTTGCCTAATTTTGTATGCCCCCACCCCACAGTCCTGCTCCCCCCATGCACACACCTTATCTTCACCCTCCTGCACACAATGAAATGTCTGATCAGTTCAGAGAGAGCTTAGAAAGTCTCTGCCTGGGATGAAGGAGAAATTTATTAGTGAAAGACAAGACTCCCTGATAATCAGGGAGTATTGAAATCCCTGATTTAATTTGAATATGGTACGGAGCATGTCTCTTCCTGCCTTCATTACTGCAAAGTCTGTGCCTGATAATGTGTCTTTTTACTTAAGGATATTATGCTGGGGAAAAAATGCTTGATGGGCCACTCTAGCTGAGGTGAAAAGGTTTTGGTATGTTTTAATAAAGATGGATATCACTAAGGATGTTTGAAATATGTGGAAGTAAGATTTGTTACAAGTTACAAATCAAAGCCTAAAAATGTCACTTATCTCCTAATGATACTTCTACACAGATTATTAATTTCATTTTAGGAGACCAATGAATGTTACATTTTTATGACATTGATTAAATGTCTCACTGCCGTCCTCCCATCCATCCTTTTCATTTTCAAAAATCCATATCCGACTTTAACAAAACCCAGCTCATAAATTTGTGTTTTACTGCTCACCAAAGCAGAGTTGGATGGCAATCCGCCTGCTAACTTTGGATTTGCACTCCCCTTATCTCTCAGAATCACTGGTCTGCCTTGCTTTCTTTTTCCTATCCAAACAGTATTTCACATGTGAAATGTGTTTGTCAATATTCACGCACTATCCTACATCTAAAAATGTGTTTTGGCATAGACAGCATGGCTGATGCCACCAGGACTTCAGAGAGGGACTCAGGAGCTGCTGCTCAGTGACTTGAGGGAAGAATCTTGAAATGTTTTTGTGGCTCCTGCCTCCCTCATGGGAGCTGCACCTCCAGCCCTCTGGTCACAGGCAGGGGTTGATCCTGCAGGAGACACAAGGTGTGCAAAATTCCCTCCCTGCACAGATCTGCCCCTGCCCTGGATATGCTTGGCTGACATTTAGGCAAATTCCACATAGTGCCAGACCACATTTATGACGTTTTCCTTTCTTAGTCTTGTAATGGTGTTGAAGTTGTGTGAGGGAGAGGGACAGAAACCTCCTGTCCCTTACCCGCTCCTGCTCCTCACCTCCTCTCCCACCCACATTAAGCTCTACCTCTGGCCTTACCACTTGCATATTTATAGTCTCCTGATCTCTGATGGGTAAGAAAAAATCACAAAGGAAGCAAATTAAGGCCAGTTCCAGTGAGAAGGGAAAGCCTTGGCCTTAGCTGTCCCTAACTTCAACCCTGCAGTAGGATTTGGTATCTTGAACACAATTGTGCTGCTGGGAACAAAGTCAAATTAGCAACAGTTCACATCCAACAGACAAAATCTAAAGAGAGCAGCAATGTTCAAAGAGTGTCTAATTGATATTGATTTTAACCTGCTTGTCTTAAACATTACTTCTCTCTTTGAGCTGAGCCTCCTTCCAGGCCCCACATCCCTCAGTGCAGGGGAGTGAGCAGGCCTCAGTGCTGGGCTTCCCTCCCTGCTTTTCTGGAGTGCTGCTTCACCAGGGATGGTCACAGCTTTGGTGTCTGCTGTTATCCAGCCTTGTGACAGGGACAGCCCCAGTGCTGGGTCCAGCAGGAGCAGCTGGCCCCAGGCTCCCAGCCAGGTCACCTCCCCAGAGCCGTCCCTCGGCCATGGCGCTTTGGGAGCAGCTCAGGTGAGCAGGCCCCATGTGACTTCCCAGCATGGACCACGGGCAAGGGCCAAGCTGAGCTCCTCAGGGCTGTCCTGGTGCTCCCCCAGCTCAGGAGAGGCTCTGGCTGCGGGGATGATGGCAGCACACACCAACTCTGGTCCCTTCTCCCTCCTCCCTCTTCCCTCACGTCACACACTCAGACACATGGGATGTTTCATAAAGAAAAAATATGGCATGTTTACAGAGAGAAATTTCAAGAAGTGTTAATTTAATATGCTAAAGTGTTCCCTTCAGCATTTTACCTTTCTTTTGTTGTTTCACAAAACAGCCAAGACTAAATAATGAGCCCAGAGCTGTGCCCTTTGGTAGTGTGATACCTCATTACCCACGAGCGGCCTCCATCTGCCCTCATGGCTGCACAGGGAGCCATTACGATTATGATGGAAATCTCAGAAGCCATTACCAAGATGCAACAGAGGGCCTACTGCAGACAGCCTAATGGACTAATTTGTAATTGGGAGAGGGAAATGACTTAGCGAGCTCAGGCTTGGTTTTGATGAGTGTGGAAGTGCGCATGCTAAATGTGATAAATGAACAGGAATGCTTGTTTGCGCAGTGGGTTTTACAAGGCCTTCAATCTCTCCTGGGGATCGGAGGCGTGCTGACAAGTCTTGAGAAGCGAGGAGGAAAGGGCTCAGGGGAGGCGAGGGAGATGCAAAGAGAGTAGCTAAGGATAAATCGGTGAGGAAAACTAATGGCAATAAAAACCCAAGGAAATGGCTGCGTCTGCCAGGAAAGCAGTAATTAGGATGCTTTTTGCGTGCATATCTTTAGCTATTAAAATCAAAACTGAGTGTGCACCGTGGCATTTGCTAAGTTAAAAAAGAATAAAAGAAAATACCACGCAGAATGAAAGGCAGGCAGTGTTTTAAACCTGAAACTTCAGTCGAAAAATGCAGCCATGTGTATGATCAAACCCATTTGTTGAGCACAAAATGCTGGTGTGACAGAAGAAGGGATTCTTTCACTGAGGATCCTTCACAAAACTCTGCCCCATCCCTGGAAGTGTTCAAGGCCAGGTTGGATGGGCTTGGAGCAACCTGGTTTAGTGGAAGGGGATTGGAACTTGATGGTTTTAAGGGCCCTTCCAACACAAATCATTTTATGGTTCTGCGATTATAATGGAGGCCAACTAGCTGCAGGGGGAAGGTCCTGAGGCTTTCCTCTGGCAACACAAAAGTTAGAGAGAGTAATTGTCCCCAGACAGACCAGAGGAGAGTATTGGAACCTGGTTCTGGGTGCTGCCCTAGCTCTGTGGAGGCTGAGGTAGCTTTGGTTTGAGGTCTTCAATCTGCAGGAAACATCAAGGAAATGCATATCCCAGGGTCTCTGCCAAGTTTTGTGTGGAAGAACCTTTTGGGATGTTTTTTTTCCTCAGTCTGTTCCACTGCTGCGACGCAGGAGCGCGTGCATTGCCCTGAGTTTCTGTAGGATCTCTAATTGTAAGGATTGCCTGGAATAACACATGCACAAAGATTCACACTGCATGGGGCCCAGATGTTTGCTTTCCTCCTGTGGTTCCACTTATACCGGGGCAGGATTCACAGCAGTCACTTTGAAGTTCATGCTTAAGTGTGTTGTGTAAGGTTCTTGTGCAGCTTTTGCTGTGATTAGAGTTAATTTCTCTCTGGTTTAACATCCTTTCTCTATGTGAGGCACAGAGCAGGGGAGAGTGGTGAGAGCACCTCAGGATGTGCACAGGTAACCAAAGCCCTTGCAAGGTAAACAGGGATGGCCAAAGAACCACCTATGTGCTGGAAATGCCCCGTGTCCAGCCCAGGACAGGGTTTTAGTTGTTTGCCAGGTACTGAGGGAGATCCCAGAATGGCTCAGACGCACTGGACACTGCAACACATCCAGTGAATACTTTTGCATTTTTAGTCAAATGGCACCATGGTTTATTTCCTTCCTCTTCTCCTTTTTCTCCCTGAGAGCATGTTACACTCCATTATTGCTAGACAAGGAATCATTTATGACATAAAGGTGCTGAGCTTTAAGGCACTAAAGGTACAAGTCGTTATCTGTTATGAGCTATAGACTTTTCCAGTTTACATCCATTTATCCTATGAAAGGGCAGATCATGGGCTGCTGCTGATGCCAGCACAGAGGTTGTAAATAAACCCAACTGCCATTCAGCAGGCCAAAGTTACAGAATCACAGAACCACAGAATCACTGGGTTGGAAGAGACCTTCAAGATCATCAAGCCCAACCCATTCCCTGACACCCCAACTAAACTCTGGCACCCAGTGCCACATCCAGTCTTTTTTTGAACACATCCAGGGATGGGGACTCCACCACCTCCCTGGGCAGACCATTCCAGTACTTTATCACACTTTCCATGAAAAACTTTTCCCTAATATCTATATTCTAATATTTATTTGATTGTTGTTCTTGTTTACTTTTTATTCTTGTTTGTAGATGAAATAGGATGAAATGGGGGAAAAAAAAAAGAGCAGAACTTCAATTTTTGTAGCCTGTAAACACCCTGGTTCTGCCATGGAGTGGAGTCTGAGTTTCTGGATGTTTGTGCCTGTGGCTGATTGCCCCTGATGTGACGGGTGTGTTTTGGCGAGGGAGCAGCGTGTGACTCCAGAGGGCTGTTGGTGACTTTCTGACCCTAAGCAAATAATTTAATCTCTGAATATCTCCTCACAGAGTTTACAGTTCCATCTGTAAATAGGGGATGTTAACATTGTCCTGCTTGGAAGTCTGTCAAGAGGCTTTAATTCATCAATATTTGTGAAACACTTTGAGCTGCTGTATAAATACAAGTCATTAATCTGTCTTATCTAAAAATCTATTGAGGTTCAATCTTAATACAGACATATTCTAGATAACTTTGTTCTGTTCCTAACAATCGAAAAATCATTCCAAAACAAGTTTATGAAGGGGTCTACTGAAGTTGAGAGCATGTTAAAAAGAAAATTTAAATCTCCTTAATGTTTTGACTGCGCTTATAAATGAGGAATGTTGTTCTGCAGTAATTCATGCCAGACCTGGGGACACACAATCCCATGCCTTTGGATTAACCAGTGTGCACAATGTGGAATGCACACCAGCTTCAGGGGGGTTGATGGCCTTATGCAAGATGCAGGAGGAAAAGAATGTCATTTGAAGACCAGAAAAAAAGAAACTACTTTTTTTTTTTCCCCCAAATTCACTCTGCTTTCTGTATATTTGAATAAGACCACAGAGATGGAGCCCTTAGGTAACAATAATGGAAACTTGCTCCCACCTTCCTCCATGTGGTTTCCCTCTAACTATTGCCACTTGCTCCTTGTTGTCCCCACATCCCTCCCTAGCTTTTCTTCTTGTCAAAGTCAGTCCAGAGGCTGCAAGGATGTGCTACAGCCTTGGGCTTGGGGTGGGGAATTCATAAAACCCTTATACAGCATTGAACAAAGTCTCCAGTGCCTAAAGCTTCTGCTTTAATACTCTGGCTCTGTTGAGCCTAAAACAATGAACCTCTGATGAGTATTAAACAATAATGTTAAAAATAAAAATAGGAACGAGTTGATTAATCAAAATATGTACATGGAAGTTGACAGATATAGCCAGCAGTATTTGACCTCATAATTAAATTACTTGTG
Source organism: Camarhynchus parvulus (assembly GCF_901933205.1). Classification (NCBI taxonomy): domain Eukaryota; kingdom Metazoa; phylum Chordata; class Aves; order Passeriformes; family Thraupidae; genus Camarhynchus; species Camarhynchus parvulus. The sequence goes on from NC_044589.1 coordinate 2,655,289, forward strand.
AATATGTATGGATATGTTAATGCCTTTACTGTCTGATTTCAAAGCATTCAGTGTTCAAAAAAGTGACATTTTTGTGAGTAGCTGTTTTCATTGAGTGAATGTGTTCAACTAGACCTGCCAGACTGGGCTGTCTTAGGAGAGCTCTGAGGAGATCGTGCACACAGGAGAAGCCCCCAGACACTCATGTCAGTCATTCACTCACAGTTCCCCTCTCCACCACTTTATCTTTCCATTTTTTCTGCTTTTCTTCTTCCCTGGCCTCCAGAACAGGCTTGCAGCTCCCAGTGAACTAGAACTGCTGTTTTACTGATGCATGACCAGCTCTCTCTCCTAAAAACTGGAAGTGGAGAACACCACAGCAGGGATCTGCCTTGTGTGTGAATCTGCACAATCCTGATGAGCTCAATGATGCTATATTGACTTACACCAAATAAGAATTTGCCTCTCCTTGTTGCCAGCTGCACATAAACATGAAAACATCCATTTTTTATTAGAGTCTTCACGTATGTGCTTATTAGAATTTCCCCTTTCCTTCTGGTTCTGCATTTTAGCAGGAGTCACTGAAGACCCTTGCTGTTTGTAATGTGGAGATTTACCTTGGCCCGTTTCCATGGTGACACCTAAAAACGAGTCATTTCGAGGTGCTGACCTGTCCTGTGTTATTTCATACGTGTGAAACATCAACATTTTCACTCCGTTGGTGTTTCCTCTGAACACAGAGGTACGTCAGTGGTCAGAGTCTTTAATAAATAGCAGTGTGTGGGTGCTGTTTGTGTTGGGAGGGTGCCGAGGTGGTAACAAAAGCATCACAGTTACACAAGGCACCTGGGAGCAAGTAAGGGAGAAGGAAAAGAACAGTGCAGTATAAAGCAGCCTCTTCTCTCATAAATACCTGGCTGAGAAACAGCTCAGTGGAATATAAAAGTATTACAGTGTGGATGTGGATGTGTGTGAGTGACGGAGGGTCCAGCAGAAAGCTGGCTCTGAGACCTAAATGCTAAACTACCTGAAGTGGAGAGGTTAGAGTTTATTCCCAGCTCTGCTTACTGGGTCACAGAGAGCAGCTGGAGCAGAAAATTGTATGCAGGAAGGAGGGTGAGGGTGAGGGGTAGCACTGGCTCCGGGGGCTGGAGGGAAATCAGGGCTGGGGCCCCTGTGCCAAAGTGGATTTCCTGGGAAGGGAGAGCCTGGCCAGAGGGAAGGACTGGGAGCAACATTCAGGTGCCTTTGAAGAGAGCCAGTAAATGTCTGCATGGACACAGTGAACTGCCTGGCAGGGTAACACACATAGGAGGGCTCTTCTGCAGATATTTCATATGCAGTAAGGAATATACATTTTTAATGACTGCAAATGGGATGGATCTCTATGTTCCATTGCTTTTGTAAAACAGCAGCTCATTCCATGGTGTTGGGATATTTCTGCCACACAGAAATAACTAAAGGAAAACTTGGGGTTTACCACACTTTCCTGATTTAGCATATTCTGTGACTGTTCTCCACATTGGGATCTGCTCTCATTGCAGTCTTCACATTCAGACTACCAAACTCAACGTTTTGCAGTATATACAGAATGTAGGTGACGTGCATATATTTTCCCTTTTTATTCATTTAGACATTTTGGTACATTCAGGAATGGGACTAGCAGACAGTTCCTTTAAAAGAGAAGGGGAAATGTGAGGTGTGTTGGAGGGGAGGGCCTAATTTTAAGTGCTAGTCAACTGCAACAACTGATAATCTGGAGCCTGTTCAAGCCCATTTAGAGAACCGTTGAATTTTTAAGTGCCTTTTGATTCTCTCTTTCATTTATTTTAACTGATCTGCAGGGATTAGGAGCTTGGTAGGGGAACACCATAATGCTTGCCAAAATGTGTGAATAATTAGAACGCCAACGATGTGTGCCAGATAGGAGGGGAGTATTCACACTTCTGATTAGATTCACTGAAACACTGCTGTAAATCATGGCTGCCAAGGTAACTTCCAGCTCTGTGAAGTCCCTGCTGCCACAGGAGCCAGCTGTGGTGTGGCAGAGCATCCAGCTCTCCCCAGCAGTAGGTGGGCACGTTTTGAGGAGCTGATTTATCTGCTGAAGGCAGAGAGGGCAGAGGTTTGGAGGTGTGCTGTCACACAGGCTGAGCAGACAAGTTTCAGCGCTAACACCTATGTGATGACTACTGAAAATCAGGTGAACAGAGGACAGGTTACTGCTCCAAACCTGAGGGTTCACCAGCATTATGAGAATCTTTGCCTTTCCTGAAACAGACTTCTGACAAATGTCAGTAGTAGGTACAATGGCCTAGGGGGAAAAAAGTGAGATAGGGTTTATCTGGCTTCCCTTTCCTTAATCCATAATCCTCAGGGAGCTGCAAGGAAGAACAACCTCTCCCTGATGCTGTGCAGCACTCCTGCACACAGCCAGAGTGCTGTCCCTGTCCTGCCTCTGCTGCCCTGTGTTCACCCAAAGGCTGGAGCAGTGGGTGGCTGGGCACGTGTTTTACATAGTATTGATGCCAGAAGTGGATTAAACTCCCAGATATCATCTTAAAAAAAAATCAAACCTTCATAATTGTGTGCCTTTCCCTTTTTCACACATTTGGTCGCAACATCCATCAGAGTCAAGTGGGGAAAATGGGAGTCTGTGTCCCCAGCTGAGGGGCTGAGTGAGAGCTGGAGCTCACTGGAGCATTAAATCACACCCACACACTGTGCAGTTCACCCATGATGTTAACAAGTGCTGTGCTTGCCAAGGAGAGAAGCACACCTCAGAGTCAAGGGAGAGAAACTCCATGTGAGCGAAAATGCCCAGGACAGTAACTCGCACAGTCCTGGGAGCTCCAGCTGTCACTGCCCTTGAACCTCCTGCCCTGGGGGATGGAGCAGGGCATGTCATGGACAGAGCAGAGGCCAATGGCCAGAGGGATCTGACCAGCAGTGCCCTGGGGCCAGCAGGGACATCCCTGCCCTGGGGCTCCAGGCCCAGCAGGGCCAGCCAGGCCATGGGGGATTGTCCTGCTCTGCTCTGGGCTGGGGCAGCCTCAGCTCCAGACCTGGGGCAGGTTGGGCACCACAGGGTACAAAGGACATTAAACCATCAGGGAGCACCCACAGGAGGGCACGAGGATGGGGAAGGGTCTGGAAGGGAAGCTGTGTGAGGAGCAGCTGAGGGCACTGGAATGTTCAGCTGGAGGAGACTGAGGGGAGACTCATCCCGGTTCCATCGTCCTCATGAGGGGCAGAGGAGGGGCAGACCCTGATCTCTGCTCTGTGGGACAGGGACAGCACCCAGGGAACAGCTGGAGCTGGGCCAGGGCAGGTCAGGCTGGATTTCAGGAAACAGAGGGTGCTGGCACTGCCCAGGCTGCCCAGGGAATGGGCACGGCCCCGAGGCTGCCAGAGCTCCAGGAGCTCCAGGGATGCCCAGGGTGGCATTGTTGGGGTGTCTGGGCAGGGCCAGGGCTGGACTGGGCGATCCCTGGGGTGCCCTTCCAGCTCAGAAGCAGCACTGTGTCCCTGGCACCCTGCTCCAGGCTGGAATAACCCTGCACACTCCTCCCAAATGTGCCTCCTTCCCCTCCCTTTGGAGCTTCCGGGGTCAGGAGAGTGGAGCTCAGCAGCAGCAGAAGCCACATCCCATTTCCAGTTCCTGATTTCTCCACCCTGCTTCCTCCATCAGGTCTGTAGGTGTAGGCAAGCCCAGTTAAAGGCAGTCTGGATGAGCTGGGTGCAGGCTGAAAAGGTGCAGTAGATGGGGGGAGAGGTTTTTTAGGGGACAACCCTAAAAATTTGTGTGGCATTTTCTTATTTTCCATAAAACACTGTGAAGCTGTTCTTACAGCCAGCATAGCTCTATTCAGAACTGCAGTGGTGGAAGGTACTGTAGAGTCAAGGCATCATCCATGGTAAAGGAGAGGACAAAAAATGAGTGAATACCATTATTTTAGGACCTACATAGAAGTATCTACAAAATTTGATAGAAAGGAGGGAATTTTTCTGTTGCTATTACAATAATTTACCGATTTTATTAATTTTGCCTCCCTTTAATATGAAGCTTTTGTTGGTTTTTTGCTTTTAAATTGTCATACTTTAACCACACTTTTAGTTATGCCATATTCCTATTTTAATGTGCCACTTTACTGTTTTTCCCCTCAATTTCCCTTTTTGTAAGTGGATTGCTTGAAGCCCAGAAATTTTAATAAATAAATAAAAAGAAATCAAATCGAGATCCATCTTTCTGAAAGTTTAGAATGATGGTAAGGAAACACACCTTTCAAAATCAGAGCTTTTGTTATCCCAGCATTTGCAGAAGCCAGTGCAGCACGTGTGAGTAAGGCAAGGCTTGTGCTGCTGCAGAAGCAGCTCTGTAGCCAGTGCAGTGTTGTCAGGAGCTGCCCTTGTTTCCCTCCTTGGTGAGACACAAACCCCCTTGGAAGTGCAGCAGCAATGCAGAGTACAAGGGTAAAGGATCAGGAGACAGGACATGACAGAGGATGGCTTGTATGCCAAATGGAATGGAGAAAATGAGCAGCACATGAGGGATGTAAAGAGAGGGGAGAGACACATCAAAATCACCTAACCATCCCTGATGCCTTTAGAAATGGAGAGAGACAGGAGAAATAATACATATGACTCCCTTTAAATCATAAGAATTGTTTTTCACAATTCAGTGGAGGTCTGAAGGAGATTTCTGTGGAAGGCTGGGAACCTTGTGAAGTCCCTGAGAATGCCTCAGCACAGATTAACATTTGGTGAGGGGAGAGAAAATACCTTCAGCAGTGCTTGGCCTTTTAACTGCACAGACAGCTGGTCACACAGCAAAGGTGTGCCTCTGTGAAAGGTCACAATCAATACCTGCCATCTTTGGGGCTCTGTTCCCTCTCCTCTGTGCCTCCTGTACCCAGTTTTACCTGGCAAAACCAGTAGAACAAATTACAGTCCATGTTGCTGTTGGAAGCTGAGTCTCTGCTCAGCTTTGCCATTCCTGCCTCCCCACCTGCTGCAGGTGCTCTGAGCTCTGGGGGATTATTTCTGTGACATTGCACACAGCCTGAACTGGCTCATGGAAATACTTGGACGGGTTCAAATTTGGTGTCCAGACATCTGATTTCTGACAGCAATGCATCAGTGAGAGGTTTTCCTGTTTGACTTCCTGCCCTGATGTTGTCCATCCGAAGAAAACAGTCTTGGAAATGTCCAGTTAAAGACTTTTTTCCCCTTGTGAATGTCACAGAGTATGTGTTGGCAGATAGTGAGGACAAAAAGAAGCTCTCCTGATGAGCAGGTCTGTGGTGGGTGCCCTTGGGTGGAGGTATTCTTCCAGCAGTCACTGACAGGACACTGGGCAAGATGGACCCTTGGTCCCACCTCCAGCAGCTCTTGAGGTGCATCAGCCTCATTTTCCATACTGAGCCATGTGAAAGGAGGGCTGGAAACCCTGAAGAACTGGAAATTAATTTTAAAATGGTGCTTTAAAACAATTACTTTTAATAGAATACATTTATGCATTGCAAGAATGTGCCTTATGTGTTTCCAAAGATTTATGGGTCTGAGCCTTCCCTGCCAGCAGTGTAAATTAGGAGTGATTTTGCTCCAGTTGTGCTAGTCTGAGTTAATGCTAAATGGAGATAGAAAAGCTCCACACTTAGGGCATCGAGTCTAAGAGAGGCATGAGAGTGACAGTCCTAGCAAAATCATTTTAACAACTGGATTTTACCACTGGCACCTTTTAAAACCCCAGCTCATCATCTGAGATCCCATTTTATAGAGCAAAAGGTACCTGCTGGCCTGTCCACTGGCATTGGCAGCAGACAGGGTTGCTAAGGATGATGGAGCCTGGGGCTTTGCTGCTGGGGAATATTTTCCACATCCCATCTGCATCCCTGTAGAACTTGACCATTAGTCAGGCTACTTCTAAATGATGCATCTCTTTTAGAGATTTCCACTGATAACAAATGAAAGAGCATTTTTTTTTCCTTCCCTCATTATGCAGGCAGCTGTGTGACAGCGTTCTGACAAACTGTGTTATCTCAGGCTTCCAGCTGCAAGCTGTTCTCATCAATACTGCTGCGAGCTGCTTCCTACTAACCCTTGTGCCTTTATGCCCATTTTTATCAGAATTTAATTTTAATGTGAGGACAGCCAAATATAATGCCAGATGTGGGAAGCAGATAGTTTCCTTTGTACAAGAACATAGCAGGGGAGGTCTTCTAAAGGACTGGCCACATGGTGTGTGGGGGGACTGGGCTGGAATCATTATGTTTGATTCCTGGGGCTTATTCTTTCTATTATTATTATTATTATTATTATTATTATTATTATTATTATTATTATTATTATTATTATTATTATTATTATTGTAAAGTTGCCATTTCAACCTTTACTCACATTTGCCTTGGCACTGAACTGGAAAGATAAATTAAACAACAACAAAAGATCTATTATTTAGGAGAAAATAGAAAAGGCAACGTGCATCCCCGGTCCCGAGTTCACAGTGTGCCAGGGGTGCTGAGATTGCTTTCATCCTGCCTCCTTTCAGCTGGTCTGAAGAACCAAAGGAAACTGAAAAACAGCTGCAGGAAAATCTTGTTTGACATCTCCTGAAATCACTATTTCTGAAAATGTGACCTGGTTCCCCCAGCTAGAGCACCCAAGCCAGGTAGGGAAGGCACCAGCAAATCTGCACAGACTCAGGACATGGAAGGATGGAATCTATCTCCCTGGGCTGTTTTTCTCAGTTTACAGCACGGAGCTGGATTTTGACAGAGAGGCTGAATGTTGTTGAAAAATCAGTTCCAGCTTTGCTCAATTGCAAGGGAAAGGAGCCAAGCTTAAACCAAGTTGCCCTTCACAATTTTTATTCTAATAAGAATTTAAAAAACAGTGTGAGAGAGGAATGCCTCTTTATCCTCCTATTTTAGTCATCATTGTCATCACTAGAAACGCCTCCAGACCTGTGGGTATTTACTGGTACTTGGAGTAATTTGCCTGGCCAGGCTGGTGTAGGTGTGTCAGCCCCACCTCCCCCAGCCTCACACAGCTTGTGCACACCTTGAGTTTTGGGTTGGCACTGCCCACTGGGGTCTCCTCAATTAGCACCAACCTCCCTCAATAAGTGGTGTGCAGGATCATGTCTGACTTGTGCTGACCCTGGAACTCTTCACATGTTTTTAACTCATTTATGACATTGAACAACCACTCATTGCACTTTAACAAATCAAGTTACAGTCCCAAAAGAATTCATTTCATGCTCTTGAGTGGTACAGTAATTTATTAGTCCAGGAATTTTCGTAATTTGGTGCTCTATTTTAATTAGTTCAAGTCAAATTAATAGGAGGGTTTTCTTTAGGAGTAATGTCATCTATGCCTATATATAGAAAAGCTATCATGTTAATTAGGTTTATACTATTTTAAAATAGACACACAGACGTGCAGACAATTGTGTTGATTTGGGTACTTAATGCAGGCCCCATTGGCCCAAATTACTGCTTTGCTCTTGCAGCTTTACCCTCTCACAGACACGTGCACACATCCCTTTGGCCAAGACAAAGAAAATCCACTTGTGTCTAACAAGGAGAGTGGAATAAGATGTAAGTTTATTGAATAAGGGAGGAAAAAATCACATTAACCCCATAAAATACACATGGTACACACGGGGAAGACCTTCTTTATAGCTGTTGTGGAAAAATATCTGTTCTTGTCAAAAGCTGTCCTGCACTGCCAGTGAAAAGGTATTAGGTGCAGGTGTCAAACATGCCTAATGAGGCATGAGGAGTCGACAGCCAAATAACAGAGATTATAGGTACAGAGGATTGTGAATGAAGTGTGAATAGCAGCCAGGATGTATGACTGACACAGAAAAGAGGAGAAGACAGGCAAGAAGAAAGAAGATACATCACTCACTTAAGGAGAATGGACATTTTGAATCACTTGATTGATATCTTCCCATCCAGTAATCCTACAACTTTTAAGATCTACATTTAAAAATAACCTAAATTGTTCCTCCAAGAAATCATGAGTTTATTATAGGTCTTCAGGGTATTTTGCCTAACTCTGAGAGCAGAGGAGAAACATAATAAATGGCTCTGTGTGTGTTGTATGAGCACATTGGAAGTTCGGGCACACCGATCTGCACTTTCAAATCAACAGTCTGCTTATGAAGTTAGAAAAGTTTCAGGTAGCAGTATTTAAAACCCAAACTCTGACTCATTCCATTCCCATCTAGAAGTACTTTGTAATTAAATTGCATGTTACAGCATCTCCATTTCATCTGGAGGCAGATATGAAGGCCAATTTTTAAGGAATTGTTTTGGGGAAAGTAGATGTTCCTGATTTATTTTTTTTTATTGCCCAGCCTTCCTCTCCATCTGTTGCTTTCTTCTGTTGGATGGAGTCAAAAAGTCTCTTCTTTATATCTAAACCATAAATCTACAACGCTTAAGCTATGAGTAATTTTGCAGGTGAAATTCCAAATGCTGTTGATGTTATGAAAATATCTGGACAGCCAATGTCAGACTTAAAGCATTATCCCCGCTATATTTCCATCTGAACAGAAAACTCCATGATAAGAAGCTGTTGTGCCTTTCTTTGGTCTTTGTCTAACTGGAGCAGTGGGGTAATATTTGAAGTTTGTATCCGTGAGAAGGATACCTTGCCTCTTGGCTAAGAAAAATAATTATCCTGCTCAGATAATTCCTGCTGTTGGCACATTCAGCAACAGCCTGGGGGCTCAGGCTTGCTCCCTTTGAACTCGGTGGGAGTTTGGGGATTGACTTGAATGGGAGGAGGTCCTTGGGCTCTGGGTATTTATTGTACCAGCCAGGTTTTTTCGGTCTGCTCTTGCCACCCGGAGCATCCATGGCCAAATGGAAATTTAGATACGAGGCCCGTTGGGTTTGTCTGAAATGAGCAGAATCTAAACCTCGATGGACTGATGAGGGGTGAAGGCAGAGACACACAACTTGTCCTGAACTAAACTAAACAACACGAAAGGATTGCTGTTAAATCTGAGATATTCTGGTGAGGTTTGCAGAGGGACACACATCCCTCCTTCTTCCCATCCCTGCTCCCCAAGCCTGGGGGACGGCGGGGACCAGCAGGGGATGGGTCATATCCTGCACTCGAATATTCCAGAAGTAATTGCTTGCCTGAACGTGGCAGCAGATGGCTTTTCTTCCTCCCCCCACCTCGCTTTTCCCTTCAGGTTTTCAATACATGAATAACAAAAGTTATTTAAAACCAACAACAATAACATTAACAACCCCCCCAGCCCCTCCCCAAGCCATGCCCAGAGGGAATTGTTTCCCCTCAGGATAGAGCTGGATAAATGAAGTAATGGGTAGCCCGCCTCCGTTCGGGGGTGGGGAGTGTTGACTGCTGTTTGCTCATAGCCCAGCGGTGTTAACAAGCCGTAGATTGTTAGTGACAATCACACACTCTCTGGCACTTAAAGCAGAAGGCTTGATTTAATCGCAGAGCTGTCATTTATTTTTCTGTTGTGCTATTCCACAGGGGGAAGCGACTGATCAAGCGCCTGCTCCCCAGAGCAGAGGGCTCTTTTTTTTTTCCTTTTTTTTTTCCTTCCCCCCTTCCCCCCCCCTTTTTTTTTTTTTTTTGTTATGTCTAAATCCTCAATACAAATTGCAGTATTTCTGGACTCCCAGCGGGACCCATTAGTGCCTGTGGGGCATTAAAGATCATTAATAGTGCTGTCAGATGGGGGAGAGAGGGAGGGAGGGAGAGGGAGAGGAAGCTGGCGAGCCAGCCAGTTGCTGAGCTTTCTCAGAAATCGGAAATTAATACATCTGCTTCATTAATACTGGCCTGTGTTTGATGTTTGTTAGCTGGCAACTTTAATGATGTAGGTTAGCACCAGTCAGGCACTTGCATGAATTGGATTCTTTCAATTACCTAAAGTTCCTTTTCCCCATCCTCCACCCCCCTCTTTCTCTGCCCAAAAAGTCAGCCCTTAATTAGCAACTCTAAAAGAAGAGGGAGAAGCAGGAAAAAAGGCTGGATTTTTCCTTCCCCTCCCCAAGTGTGACAGCCATGATTTGCAACCTTGCCTGTATCCCATTAAGTGCAGCTCTCTTCCAAGCATTTAACTGTATGGTAATGGAGAAGAAATGTTTTAATCACTGTGAACAACATGTTAATCAGTGCTGTGGCTGAACACTAGGTATTAATTGGGTTAGGGTAAAGTGTTAACATTTGCATCCAAGAATGCTGCTATCGAGTGCACAGAAGACACAGATTCGGTGCTTTTGGCAGCTCTGAATCCCAAGGTGGCTGTGACTGGCAGGGTGGCAGTGAGCAGGGAATGAGTTCAGCCCAGCCAGAGCAGGGATGGAGCTGCCTCCTGCCCCCAGCCTTCATCCCCCTTCCCTCGACCAGCCCCTGTGTCCAGCAAAGTTTATCCAAGACTTCTCTGACTGTTCCTTTCTGACAAACTCAGCAGTGCCTTGGCTGTGTCCTCACCCAGGGCTCAGAGCTCCTTGCATGGCTTGGGGATGTTGGCAGGAAGATGCAGGAGCAGCTTTCTGTGGCTGGGCTGCACACACCCTGACCCTGGGCACAGTGTGAGCTCTGTGCCCCCAGGCATCCCAGGATGGAGGATGGGGAACGGTGGCACTGAGTGAGAATCAGCATTGCTCACCTGGCAGCTGCTCCTCACAGAAAAGAGGCCCAGCCTGCATCAGGAGAGAGGGAAGCTGCTGATCAGCAGCTGCCCAGGTGCTGCTGCAGCTTTCTGCACAGCTGCCCAGGAGAGAGGAGAAGGCACAGCCTGAGCTTTGTGGGACACTATCAGAAATCACTCTTGGTGCTGCAGTGCTGCTCCTGCCTGATGTTTCACTCTCCTCCTGTCTCCTTCCCACTCAGAGGAAACATTCTCTGGTACCTGCACCCTTGCAGCCCTGGGAGGCAGGTCTCAGAAGGAATTTCCATGGGAAGCATTTGCAGAGCAGGAGGTGCTCTTTTCCTGGCAGCTGTTCCATGGGCAGTTCAGCTGCAGCTGGGCCTGGTGGGACCATGGCAGCACAGGAGCAGCAGTACAAACAGGAATCTCAAATCAAAATAGATGCTTTCAGCATGGGCTTTGTTTCATTTGTTCCCCTGGGAGTAGTCTGAAGTGCAGTTGCAGTGCCAGTTGTTTTCCATGATGAATCCACCACTTCTGGAAGTCATTCTGTAAAATGGTCCAGCAGCAGTGACTGATTTTTGCTGTTTTCTCTCCTGTTACTCAACTAGCCATGAACCATTTGCAACATGGATCGTGAGGCATAAAACCCAAATGAAAAGAAAAATCAGATGCTTTTGTTTGTTGTTTGCTTTTTCTTTAGGGCTAAAACTGTATTAAAGATTAGACTAAAATCCAGAAAATAAATCATATATTCCCCATCTTCCTACCACCTTGCCTTGTTGTTCTTCTTTAAGAACAAACTCCAACCCACAGATGATCAATGAGGAGGCAGTTTCTGGCAGAGATCATCATTAGGTGACTGCACAGGGTGTCTGGGCTGCTTGCCAGGCCTGTCTCAGGGCTGGGGACATCAGCAGCTGCTGTCCCCTGCTGTCTGTCCCACAGGGGCACTGGGGCCCTGCTGCCTCCCCTGGCCCTGCTGGGCTGGGCAGAGCAATCCTGCTGCTCCCTTCCGTGGTGAGGGAGCTGTGTGCTGGTTGATACTGGTGTAGGTGAGAGCAAAGTGGTAATTTCAGGTTTTACCCAGTCTGAAGGTCATTGTCATCCACTCTGGCATGTTCAGTGTTGCCAGTGATGCCCAAACTGTGCTGTGAGGGCTCGTGCTGCTTCCTCACGTCTCTGCTCTGCATGTTTTAGCAGAAGTTTCCTCTTACACGTCACATTTTTTCTTGTATCATCATAAGGTGTGAACAACCTCCTGTCAGTGACTTCATGGGACAATCACAGGTTCAGCTTTCCTGTGATGTTGCTAAAACCCAAGGTTATGTCACATGTAGGTTGTCCCAGTGCTGATACTCTTGCTACCACATCAAGGAGAACTAAAACAGCAGTTCCATAGAAGGTAAATCTTGATTTGGGATTTAATTTTGGATTTTAAAAAGTCCATGGTCATATGACACAATGTGCTGATGTCCTAGAAACCCTGACTGTAATGTAGTCACAAATGTAGAAGGGATAACTTTGTTCTGGAGGACTGCAGCTGGACCCAGCATTGTCATCCTGATTTCACCACAAACCAGGCATCATCTTTGCCCCCAAACAGGAATAAAAGTATTTCTTGCCAGTTTGTTCCTATCAAATTCAAATAAAATACACAATGCCAGAAGATGTGGCAGAGTGGTAACCCCAATTAGGAATATGAAACTGTGGCCTGATGCTTTCAGCATTTGAAATCTTCTTCATGGCACGATACCAGTGTGCATTTTTTAATATATATGAAATTATTTTACTAAATTATTTCTCACTGAAACTCTCATCCTCCTGGTACAAGGAGAGGAACTGAGCTAAGCTCTCATTTCCTCGGTGTCCTGTGATAAACGGGGGCGAGCCAGGTTTAAAATCTACAAAGCCCTTCTGTGCTCTGCAGATGAGGTGGTGATGGTTCCTCCTCTGGCTTAGAGCTGCCCAATTTACCCCCCAAATCTACCGCATCACCGAGTCCCAGCTGCAGCATGGGCTGTCTGAGTGCTGAAACCACCTTAATGGGTTTGCTGGGAATACTTCATGGAGGCAGCAAAAGCTCCACCTGGATGAACGGTGCCTGATGGAAAGAAAGGGAGCAATAGCCCTGCCTGCCTTGAAAAGAGTCACCTAAATGGTGGAATGCCTTTCCAGGGAGGGCAGGCTGCAGGGGAGGCTGCTCTGCACTCAGTGCTGCTTGGTGGTGGTTTAGGAGGTTCCCGCAAGGCTTTGTGCAGTTTCCTGCAGTTCCTGCTCCCTTCCCAGCTGCAGGAAAACGTTCCCTGCCTTGCTGGCAGCTGGAGCCCAGCCTGGCGCCGCTGGTTTCATGTTCTCTCAACCTGCCCTGCCCTGCCTGAGCTGCCAGCTGGAGTAAGGGCCTGGCAAGTGAGACTTTTGTTATACCCAGTGTTGCTCCACCATAGACTGTAATTGGATTTTTTTTTTATTGATTATGTGGTTAACTTTTCACAGCAATAAATCTCAGACAGTGTTTAACTTTATAAAGTGAGGAGGAGAGGAAAGTACCTTCCTGCATTCCCCTGCCCCTGCCTCTCTCTTTTTTTTCTCCCCCTTTTGTTTTTTTCCTAGTTTTGCACTGTCTTTTAATAGGACTCGTGTCAGGTGAGGTGGTGGCAGGGCTGTGACACCTCTGGCAGGGTTTCTCAGCCATGCCTAACAATACAAGTCCTATTCAGAGAGGTCTCAGAATTTGGCTTTCACTGGTACCAGCAGTTCTGAAAGAGGCACACTCAGCTTGGAGCACTCAAGTGCTGATGGACAAAGTGCTGGTTTAACAGTTCTGCCTAATAGGGAGCAGGTGAATAAATACACGATTAGAGAGTCCTTCACTATAACAGCCTTATTATCACATATTATGTCGAGTTGGAATTCCTTGAGGGTTTTTTTCTTTTTTTTTTTTTCCCCAACTGACTATCTCAATTGTATCTAAAAATATGTATATGATTCCCAAGATTTCAACTGATATAAAAGTCAGAGTGTATGAAAACACACAGGATTATTCTTTAGTCTTCCTAGGTCATCTGAGGTTACTAACAGGCAGATTTTGTGTGGCATGAAGTGCTGGCCATTCTCATCCACTTCAACAAGTACTAGCAAAATTCAGGCTTTCAGTGCTCTCTGTGAGTTTGGGATGTTCTGAAGCTGAGGGGGGACTTTCATTGCAAGATGTACAGATAACTTCTTTCTTTATTTTTCTAATGGAGTACAAGGAAGGCCTGTGTGCAATCAGAGAACAGATTATATTCCGTTACCAGTGATGCCCTGACAAGGGGAGCTGTGTTCAGCAGAACAAAGGGGTATATAGATCTCTGGGAGTAAAAAGGTCAATAGTCTCTATCCCTAATGCTGCATTTGTAACACATTTAGTTGTTAATAGCCCTCCTTTGTTGGCCTAATTAGGAGGTAAAGGATACATTTATGGATGGTGCTGATAGCACAGGTAATGAGGGTCCTTCCAATGATGGGGTTTTGAATCCAGGTCTGATCTGGAGATGAATCACTTGAAAGGGAAGCTGGAAATGGTGGGATCATTTGGTGCCCTTACTATTTTCTGTAGAAACCACTAATGAACAACTCTGTGCCCTTCAGAGTCACGGCCTTATTTTACAGCTGGGGAGGGTATCTGCCTTTGTTCTTTAATATCAGTCACACAATATAGTCTTAGGAGTTGGAAATGAATTGGACAGTCTCTGTCCTCAGTTCCAACTTAAAACACATTGACTTCATTTTCAGACGGAATGAATGCTTCTAGCCCCAGTGAGAAAGGAAATCAGAGCTGTGGGTTGTGAACCAGCTGTGCAAACCCAGTTCAAGGTGTTGTGAGAGTGTTTGACACTGTCCACTGCAGTCAGCTGGTGTCAGAACCAAGGGGCTGAGCTGAGGAAAGAGGGGTGCACCACATCTTCATTCTCTTTGCATGTTTTCACCATTTTGCTTTCCTACCTTGAGGGCAAATATCTGCAATGGGAAAGAACCCATTAAAATGGCAGCCAGTCCTTGCAATTGCAATGGCAAAGGTTTGTGTTCGTTGTAAAATGAATGAGTGGAACCGAGTGGCAAGGAGACTTCTTTGGGGGCATTCACCCAAGGATGAGTAAATATCCTGAAGGAGTCCAGCCCTTCATTGGACATCTCCTATGCTGAAGGGAAAGCAGCCACCTGCCTCTGTCCTGAACTCCTACTGGAGGTGCTTTAGGTTGCCTGGCAGATGAATCACTTGAAAGGGAAGCTGGAAATGGTGGGATCATCTGGTGCCCTTCCTGTTGTCCCCAGCAGATGGGTTGGTGTGGACAGGGGTTCCTGGTGTTCAGCTCTGGGGAGCAATCCCAGCTCAGCAGCACCTGGCTGGGCACCACACCCTCATCCCACAGGCCAGGCTGCTGCTATCCACGGTGTGGCAGCCACCCAACATGTCCCAAAGGGTTAGCAGAGCCATATTCTGGAGTGCAGACTGGCTGGGCATGGGGATGCTTTGGCCAAGAACCCGTGTGCAATTACGGAGCACTCCAGGGAGGAGCGTGGCACTGGAGGAGCTGTGTGCTCTCAGAGGAATATCTCTTAAGTGAAAGCAGAGAGAAGATGGCTTTGCTGCTGCTGCTTCTCCTCCCTCAGGCTCTCAGACTTGACTCTTGAGAAGTCAGCTGGGAAACCGTGCAACTCTACCCACTTGTCAGAAAAACACCTGCAGAGAGACAACTCATGCCTTGTACCTTGGAGCCAGCAGAGCTCAAATCGATCCTGGTCCCCACAGACTCACAGGAGCACATGGAGAGATGCTGGGGGCCCCCAGCTCTCTTTGCTCTCAGCTCCCAGTGGCCTCAGCCAACACCACAGGGAACCAGGAGCCTCCTGCACAGAGGGAGCCACTCCAGGCAAACACAGTCGGGCTTTGTTGTGACAAACCACTGCTGAATTCCCACAAGGCTGCCTGCCTCCTCGTCCTGATCCAGGGCAGGAAAAGCACCTTTGTGTATTGTGCAGAGATCTAAAAAACCATTGCATCTCTTCTGCAGCAATTCTTTCACACCACCTTGTCTTTCTTTTTTTAAAAATTTTATTTCCCATTTTAAATCATGCACGGTATAATACAATAAAGCAGTAAATCATGCAAATTGGTCTAGGTTACATTTTGAAAAATGTTAAGAGGAAACTGTTAAGAGACCCGTTTCTGACAGGCAATGCATTTTAAAGTTGAGGGATTTGAAATATTTCAGCAGTGGACCTAAAACAGCATTATAAATTAGTTCAACTTATCAGCCCAAAACAGAATTATTCATCTTCCAAAAGGGTATTTCATGCCCGCTAGGCCCAAACGATCGTTCACCTTCATTCTTGCCCTGCTCTAAGGGTAGGTCTCACTTTACTGAATTCTCCTGATTCATTACTGTGTGTTACTTTATGAATTTTTTATCAGCATTTTAATAGCTCTTTCAGATGATTGAATGTAACTGATTCTTGTAGCAGAACACTGATTGAACAGAAAGACAGTAATGTATGTCGTAGGGGTTAGCTCCAAGCTAAGCAACATGATTTTTACCTACAAGATGTGCTGTCTTTCCTTCTTATCCCCCCTCATCTCCATTTTCCTCCCTTTTTTCCACAGACAAGAGGCAGTCTGACTTCTTTTTTGGGAAACAGGGACATCTAAACACCCCAGCAGCAGCTCTGACCATACTGCTGTAGTGAATCATGGATTTGGGGTGTCAGAAGAGCAGGTTCCCTCAATTTCTGAGCCATTCTGATCTATCACATCTCTCACCCCAGTGCTTTGCCCTCTGCTGTCCTGTCAGGCCCTGGCACACCCAGTGTTGGCTGTGACAGGAGAGCTGCTGTGACACTTTCACCCCCTTGGTGCCTCAGCTGGGGTTGACCCACTGCTTGCCACCCTTCCCATGTGGTGACTCTGGGGTGGGGAGCAGCCTGAAACCAGATCACTGAACAATGCAAATGAAAATATCCTCGGGTTAACACACACACACAACAAAGGTTATTTTCTTTAATGATCTGTTCTCTATGGTGTCCTACTGGGTAGTGTGGATATAATTAGGGACACTGGTGTGCAGGTCCAAGCATGGTGCTGGGGAGAGGGATTGTGCTTCCTCCATCCCTGTGAGAGCCCACAGAGCCCTTCAACCAGAGGAAAACTACCCCAGCTCTTTGTGGGCTGTTTCTGCCAGGTTTTTGGGGTCACATAAGCATCAGAGCTTGTGCAAGGTGTGGGGCTTGGAGCTCAGCAATATCAGCTCTCTTGGCCCAGCTGTGTGGAGTCCTGGGCCAGTGAAGCTGTGTCTGCCAGGCAGAGGAGCTGGACTCACTGATCCTGGCGGGTCCCTTGCACAATTCCATGGTTCTGTTGCCTGTCACTGAGTTGGTGTGGATGTTCCCAGCCAAGGGTGAGCTGCTCCTGCCCGGGCAGGCTGGGAAGGCTGTGGCAGGAGATGCCCAGCAGCTGCTCTCCACTGTCAGCTTTGTGCAAATGAGGTCTGGCAGGGCCCTTTGCTGTGCTGAGTCCAGCCTGTCCCTGCTCTGCATCCATGTGTAATCCCAGCCGGATTACATGTTCCAATTTAAAGTTGATTAGATTTTATTCTTTTTCTCTGTCCACTCTCCTGAAGGCAATTTGTTGTCTTCACTGCAAATAATGTATTTATCTCCATCCACAGTTGGCCCTTTCTATCCAGTAATGTTAAAATTAATTTATCATTTCAATGAGGCTTAAGGTCATCAAGGGTGTTTCAAAGAACTAGCAGTGAGGGGAAGGTGCAGTCACGCCACCCAGGGTTGGTGGAGCAGCCTGTGCTGTGTGAGGAAGGTGGAATCAGCACCTCTCAGTTGGATGCTTTTTCTCTCAGAAAACCTGGCAAAATACTTGACTTGCCAATTCTCTTGTTTTCTTTGTAGTTCACAACACCATCATCATGTGAAATGTGATGACAACAGAGCTCAGCTAAGGGAGCTGGCTGAGGCCAGAGCAAATGTAGCTGAACGGCTTTTGCTGTTTTTCCTTAGACCTTGGAAATTTCCAAATGTTAGTTTTGGGTCCGTTATTTGAAAAGACTTCCTAAGTCTATTTTTTTTCCCACTTCTAGTTTTCCTTGCTTAATTCACAGTCTCCTGAAAATGCCTTCCCACTCTGGCCATGGATGATGAGGCCGATGGGTTTTGCTCAGCACAGCCCCATGCTGGCAGAGGGCTCCAGCCTCCCTACAATGGTGGCTATTCATGAGGAGTGTGGGGAGAGCTGGGCCTGCAGGAGAGCAGAGCTGGGCAAATACAAAGTGCCTTTCCCCACTACAGTGGGCAGGTTTCAGTTGTGGAGAAGCCCAGGAGGTGAAGTGCTGCCTTGTCGAAGGCCAGGGTAAGACCACAGGACAGGTTGAATCATAGAACCACAGAATCATTAAGGTTGAAAAAGATCCTCAAGTCCAAGCTTTGTCCTGATATCACCATGCCTACCATGCATTTAGAGGGAATTTCAGAAGGGAAGAACAGTAGTACCAGCTTTAAATGCCACTTACCAGAACAAAGCAACAAATGGTCTCTGGCCAGACTGTGCCATAAGCATGACAGTTTATGCAGTGATATTAACACATGCAGGGAGTGAAGTGTTGTAAGGTTCCTTGAAGCTCAAAAGAGTTTCCTTTGATCCGTGACTTCACTGATTTGTGCAGCGTTGTAGCTGGCAGAGAGGCATATTGACAAACCAAGGGGCTGTGGAAGTAAAGCTCTGCTTTCAGGTGAATATTTATGGGTGACTCTTAATGCTGCACTTTACATGTGACTCTGGATGTGCAGCATAATTCAGAAACTGCTGTTTCCCATTTCTTAATTTTTTAGAAGTGTTTGATACACTCATAGGGAAGGTGATAGAAGGACATGGCGAGGCTGCAGCTGTCACACAGGCAGTTCCTAGAATAAGTCTTACACACTCATTTTCCTTCAAGTTTTCTGTCTTGTGCTGCTTTCTGAAGAGAATTATGTTGTGAGACAAGTCAAGCAAGACATTTGGATGTTCAGAGCAGGTCTGTCATTGCAGCTCATTCCAGCCATTTCCTCCTGTGTGAACTGTGCTCCCAGGGCAGGTCTTGGTGTGCTTGTCCTCTCGTGGTGACCTCTGTGACCCACTCTGGCTGGGCCCTGCTGAAGGTTCTTTCCCATGCAACTGCCATAGGATGTAAGGCACCCTCATTGATGAGTCTAGTTAACAAAATGAATTTCTTGTTCATGTTTTGATTTAAATCATGTTTTTTCAGCTGCTTTGTAGAACACATTCCTTAGCAGGTTACCTCAAGTCATTTCCAAAGCATTCCCCACCCAGAGATGTAGCAGGGCAAGGGATGAAAGAGCCAATTGCTCCAGCATGCTCTGAGTGCAGTGCCAGGGGAAGTGAAACCCAAAGGAATGGGATCCAGCCCAGGTGAACCTGTCTGAAGTTTCCAGTGCAGGTTTGGCCCCAGGCAGCTTTCTTGTTTATCACCTCACTCAGCAAGGCTGCTCCAGGTGCTGTAACATCTCTGGATGGCCTCATCCATCAGTGATTTCTGCAGGCTGTCCCTTCCTCCCCTGTCCATGTGCCCATGCCAGCTCATGCCCTGGGCCAGGGCTCTGGCATGTCAGCTCTGCTTTGCCATCTGTGACACACCTTGGCTGGCACTGGTGCCAGAGGGGTTTGGGACAATCACTGAGCAGATCCAAGGGCCTGTGGTCAGCACAAAGAGCTGTTCTTGAACAGCACTGTACATTCTGGCAGAGAGGAAAACTTTCCTTGGAGCTTCAGGAGCCCTGGCAGGAGCATTGGAACTCTGCAGCCCCTGGCTGCCCACAGGCCAGCCAGCACACAGGGGCTGGCTCACATCTGTGGGACTGCTGCAGGGCAGGATGGAGGCACGACCCAGCAGGGCCTGCAGACAGAGGATTAGTCTGGCCTGGCTGGGCAGGGGCTGCTGGTGAGCAGGAATATTGCCCAGGAATTACATGGCTCTGGAGTGAAAGTTCAGTGGTGCAGTGCAGCCATGAGAGGAGCTGCTGCTGTTTCTACATGCTCAAACAAACACAGCCACAGCCCCAGCACGCTGGCACAGGAGGAGCAGGGCTGGGAAGGACCTGTGGCCCTTCCAGCTGCCCTCTGGCTGCCCCTGCAGCCCAGAGCCTGCAGCCCAGGGCAGCTGTGCTTGTCTCCTTTCCCAGCTCTATCCCTCTTCTCTCAGCAGCCAAGCAACAACTTGGGGATGGCTCTGTTGCCTCTGCCTCATTCCAAAGGCTTTGGTTAGGATGACAGTAGTTAAAAATTAATTGAGAATCTCAGAAAGGTTTGGGTTGGAAGGGACCCTTAAAGCCCATCCTGTTCCACCCTCTGCCATGGCAGGGACACCTTCCACTATCCCAGGCTGCTCCAAGCCCCATTCAACCTGGCCTTGATGTACATGAGGTTGTGAGTGGTACCAGTTCCCTGTGTCATCTTCACTTGGCTCTCCTCAGAAACAGTAGGGCTCGTGCCTGGGTAAAATCTGAGCAGGAATTTTTGGAAAGGAGGCCACAGCCCTACTTTCCTCTGGAGCAGAGTTACTGCTTGTGCCTCCACCTTTACAGTTTTTGTCATTCTGGTCTGCCTGGCAATGGTATTTCATGTCTGGCATTACTTTAATAATAAAAAATAAAAAAGAGGAAAAGATTTCTTGATAACTGTGTATATATTTGATACCATCTCCTTTTACTGAGAGTAAGGCCATTGGAGGAACGGGTTATCTCTGGGCTGCAAACCACCATTCTATTAGTCTGTTTGAAGTTATCTAGAAAGTCTGTGTGAAATATAGCCTCCTTCTTCCCCTCCCTCTCAACCTTCCTTCCCCTTAAATATATCTTCAGTCCCAGAACAAAACAAGGCTGTACTGCAATACAAAAACATTGTTTAAAGGGTCTTTACTCTGAGGTTTTATTTTCAGCCCTCTCTGGTAAATGGGGCTGGTCCAGCTCGATTCTAACCTTTATGCAAATTTAACGATAATTCAGCACAATATTTATAAGATTCAGAGTTAATTAAATCCCAGTGGAGATCAGACCCTGTATGACCTCATTACAGTTATACACAACCGCCTAATTTCCCCGAACAACCGCCGAGTGGAGGGTGTGCTAATTTAGGGAATGTATGGACATATGTACTGTCTAGATGTCTGTCTGTGCAGCCCGAGTGGCAGCATCACTGCTCCTCCCTGTAACCAGCTCCTACTGAAAATCACATTAGCTTTTCTTAATCGACTCTTTTTTTTGTTCCGCTGGATCTTTAATCGATAGAAATAAAATTAAAGAGACATTAATTATCAAGCCTTGAGTTCCTGAGCTGGAAGGCATTTTAGCAATGCAAAGTATTATTATTGCTATTAATTTTATTAGATAGGCTTCATTTTCTTCCCTACATAATGAAGAATTTAGGTGGATTTCACCTGTGTACAAAGGGGCTGGCTCAAGGCCTCTTGCATCGCTTCAGTCTTATCTGGGAGGCTGCAGAGGAAGGTTTGAATGATTCATGGGAGCCAGGATGGGAAGTTGCCATCTGTGAGCAGCTGAAAATTAAATCAATCTTTGTGTCCTTCAGTGCACATGGGCTGGTATGTACAGACACACACATGTACATGCAAGCATGGGGGGGTTAATTCCCTTTATTCCCTTTTCAATCTGAATCCTTCTCATGATCTTTTATGTTTAGTCTTAGGGGGTCTTGTCTGTTATTGCCATGGACACAGTGAGGGTGGGAGTGGCTATTTCTCAAGAGAACATTCGTAGAAAAAGCTCCATGCAAGGGAGCAGGAAGGACAAATTGTATTTGCCTATAGTGTAATCCAAGGGGCACTGACAAAACCATCCTTTAATGGTAAATAGGTTTCACTGTATTTGGATTAATTTCATGTTGGACACAACTTCAATACTTCTTTTCCTTTGGAAATGAAACACTATTATCTAGTAAAAATAGGGAATTTCAATGTTTTGAATTCTGTCATGAAAAAGGAATTGCTCATGGGTCTTTTTTTTTGGTGTGGTGGTGTCTTTTTGGTGGGAAAAAAAATCATCAGGAGTGACAAGCATCTGTTTTTCAATCTAAAAACCTCCTTATTTTCATAATCATATTCAGAACTGAATCTTTAGGTTTGATAAATATAAAAAAATCCCCCTTGAGTTTTTTTTGTTTGTTGGTCGATTAGTTTAATTTTCCTTTAGGGTTTTTTTTTTCCCCATTTCCATTACTCATGAAAGGGATCAACAGTAGAAACATGAGTTTCTGCTTTGTCAACATGGGTTGGCACTTCCAGCACGTAAATATTTTCAGCAGTTTGCCCACAACACACACATCCATATCCCCAGCAGCAATCCCTGTGCCGTGAGGAGTCAGCAGCACATGGACAAAGTTCTCACAGAGCTCCCAAAACAAAGCCTGTTCTGGAGTGTGCAGAACAGCATCATTCCTGTGTGTAACAGCACAGACAAGGAAATAAAGCAGCCATGAATGATCTCCTCTTGCACCAGGGAATGGCCAGCATTCCCCACCAGCTCTTCCTTATTATTGCATCTGAGGACGCCTGAGTCAGATGAAAGGGAAATAAAATGAACATGTTTTTGATGATCAGCAATGACACAGGCAGAGATTCAGCAGACAGAGTGGCAGGGCCTGTGCAGAGCAGTGACTGACGGGACCTCTGATCTCCGTGCCCACAACTCTGTGTGATGGGGAGGCAGCTGCAATCTGTTCTGTTTAATGTGAGCTCTGCACAGCCCTCGGGCTATTTGTAAGCTGCCAGGGAGCTTTGTATCACACAAAGTTTGGGCACCTTGCTGAATTTCATGGCTCTAGCTGTGCTGCAGGGCTTGACAGTTTAAAGGATAGAAAGGGGTGGGAAGTTTCTTAAATAGCCTTCTGCCAAATTAAGAACAGTGCCCATATGCAGGTCAGAACTGGTTGGTGAACAGGGATTGCAAACTGTGGTGTTTATTCCCTTCCTCCAGGAACAAACGAAAAAGTCTGTGCTTGGGATGCCAAATGCCAGGGAAAGACCAGTGGATGGAGAATATCATCAACATTACCAGGCACACACTAAAACAAAAGCAAAAAGCCCATCAGGCCAGAGAGGACAAAGTATCTTTAACACAGGAGCCCCTTTAAGAGCTTTCTGAGGGCCTGTGGGGATTTTGTGGTGGGTGAGGTTTTTGGGGGGTTTGCTTTACTTTTCCTTCAGAGTTGCTCTAGTTCATTAATTTTTAACAGTTTATCAGTATGGGAAGATAAATCCCCTGCAGTCCCTTTTAATATATTTTCTTCTTCTTTTCAAGTAAATGATTGATGAGTATCAATCTAATTGTTCAATGCCAAGTGGTTGCTAATGTGGGGCCCCTGTTGCCTGAGGGTTCCTACCATGGTTTATAACCCTGTGCAGATTGTCTGGTTAAGATCTTAAGTAGCCAAAGCTGTAAAAGTTTATGTCTATGTGTGGGTGGGGGAGTAGAGAGCTCACAAGTAAGCAAGGCACATTTCCATTAATCATTTTGGCTGCTGGATTGGGCAATACGTTCCCATCAATGCAAGCTGGGTGGAGAAGAGTTTCTCTGTGTTAGTATTTGCCTCTGGCAAACAGGGCCCAGAGCTGCGGTGCCATGTGGAAGGAGACTCATGGAGGAGGAAGTGTTGTCTGCTGGTGGAGGCACAGGGCAGGGCTGGCTGCTCTGTGTTCACCCGGCTGTGGCTTTGCTGCCTCACACCAAACACGAGTTTGGTCACCCCAGGGATTACTGAGCTCCAGTGTGACAGGGGCTCACGGCCACTCAGCAGCCTTGCTGTGGCCTTCACACTGTTCAGGCTCCTTGAATTTGGGTGCCACCATCACTCTGGAGTTAGTAATGCTCCTTGGATGTCCAGGGACAGACAAGAGCCCCTTTTGGTAGGTGCTGAACCAAGAGAGGCCTGTCAGGACCTCACCATTCAGGAGATGAGAGCAGCTGGATGCACAGACAGGAGCACACGGGGAAGTGACAGGCACAGGGCTGGCCCAGGCCTCTGTAAGTGTCTGCACACACCAGCCACACTCTGGGGGTGGGTTTGGGTTTCATATGGGACCTTGGGTCTATAAGGAAGAGGAACTGCAGAGCTTCACAGAGTGTGAGAGGTCCCACCAGCACTGCAGGTCCGGGTGTGCAGGCTCCACACTCACAGTGGCAGCTCTCGTGGCTCCATAAGGCTGGGTTGGACAGCCATGGGATGCTAAATTAAACAATATATAATTTAAAGTCTTCACAAAGCTTTACAAGGCAAAGCTGAGATAAAAAAAGGCTTGGACATCTTCGTGACAGGTAATGCTATGGAGATACCAGTACAGATTCTTACACTTCAGACTGGCAATGTGTGAGTAGAAGCAAAAATAAAGTGAAAACAAATATTGTCTGGTGTTTCTTTATGTTTGGAAATTTCCAATACTTATGTTTTTAATTGCTTCTAGCTACAGGTCTGTGATATGTTTTAAAATTAGATAATGAAACACCCAAAGGTCTCCAACAGCATAGAATTGAGTTTTGCTTTTCAAAATCTGCATCAAATTCTTAAAGTAATCTATATTTTTAATAAATACAGGAAGTTTCTCTGGTATTAAGATACCTCTTATTGGAACTATGTATTTTGTTCATCTTTTCTACAAAGAAAGAATTATTTTCACCACTAACACAACAGCTGAGATACCTATCCATAATGCCATTTGGCACCTCTGTACTGTAGGATTTTACATTTTCAGAGTTGTATATTGATTGATTCCTTCACATTTAATTTGTCTCTTGGTTTTTCAATATTTTCGTTTCACTTCTCTGAACAGGGCACTAACACCCCATCCCATTTTCACTCACTGAAGGTCCCCAAGTGAATCCATGACTTTCCAGTTTCTGAGATCTGTCCTGAGACCTCTAAACTGGGTTACCTCATACTGCCCCGAGGTGGGAAGTGATCTCATATGGGTAAGGGACAGAAGCAGAAACAACTTTATAGGTGGCAAAGGAAACATTAAAAAAAATCCATTTGTGGGCACATATTCTCTCCAAACAGATGAGGCAATTAAAGGAGAAAAACTGACAACAAAGGAGAAGCAGAGTCTACTAACATTTGCTCAGTGTGAATCTTGGATTTCTCTGTGGGAGTTATTTAAATTTACACCAGTGAGGGCGGCAGCAGAAGTGGCTTTCCACAGCCGGTGCCCCACATCTCCCAGTGCTGTAAATTAACCTGCTTTCCTGGTGACTTCACTGCACCAGCTCCCCGGGGCAATCACTGCCCTGACAGAGCCAAGCTTGGTGTCTGGGGCTGCTTCCCCAGCCCTGCCTCTGGACAAGGTTTTAGCAGTGATTAATTCCTGCGCCGGCACTCGGAGCTTTGCCTGGACAAACAGCCCTGTTTGCTCACGTGAGATGGATTGCAGCCTCCAGACCCTGTGCTTTGCCTGGGGGGTGAGGGCAGGGCTGCTCTGCTGTTTGGAGATTCTTCTTTGAGAGGTCTAAATTACAAAACTGTTCATTTTGTTTAAAGAAAGATTATGATCTCTGGAAGAAATACAGTACTGGAAGCAACAATGCACAAAGTGCTCAGAAACATTCGGGATATTGGACCTAACAGAAAACCCCTCCCAATCCCTGCACCAGCCTCAGTGCAAGCATTGACTTACCCAGAGCCACAGAGTATTTGGGAAATGGAAATCTTCAAAGATAAACAATTGGCTTAATATTTTAATATTTGTTAGGTGGCCACTTCCAATGTCTTGATTTTGGCACTGCCAGGGAGAGCTGTGCTGGATCTTATCTGTCAGGAGAGCAGGGGGGGCTCGGGTGGGAACCCTGGGCTTGGGCAGTGGGGACATGGTGGGTTTGGGCAGTGGGGACACACGAGGTTCATACAGTGGGGACATGGTGGGTTTGGGTAATGGAGACACAGTGGGTTTGGGCAGAAGTGACGCAGGGGGTTCTGGCAGAGGTGGCACAGTGGAATTGGGCAGTGGACACAGGGGTTTGGGCAGAGGTGACACAGGGGGTTCTGGCAGAGGTGGCACAGTGGAATTGGGCAGTGGACACAGGGCTTTGGGCAGAGGTGACATTGTGGGTTTGAGCAGCAGTGACTGAGTTCGGTCAGCAGTGACATGGTGGGTGTGGACAGTGGGGACACAGGGCATTCTGGCAGAGGTGACATGGGGCTTTGGGCAGCAGTGACACAGTGGGCATGCCAGGAATGTCACTGTCATCCTCCCTCCAGCCTGATGAGGAGTTTGTGATACACAGAACCCAACCATGTACCAGTGCAGGGAAATGTTATAGGTTTATGAGGAGAGTGATTAAAAATGTATCAAAGAGGCTTGTAAAGCTTATGGTTCAAGTTAACTGTATGAAGTAAACAGCCTTTAAGTGTCTCCTGGGACTGTGACAGATAGTCTGTGGGTGTTACTGCAACATGGTACTAGTGATTGTTCTGGCCATCCCAAACTAATCACCATCTGTGTGTATGAGCCTCTTGGGAGCTCCTGGTTGTTGGACAATCATGGTTGTTAGCATTTTTAATCAGTTTCTGTGCAGCACAGATAGAAACCGTATGCTCCAGTCTTTATTTTCCCTACTCGGGGAGAATTATTGCAGCACTAAAAAGAGGATGTGTGAGTTCCTGCTAATTTTAGAGGGTCACATTCACCTCATGCACCCAGTCGTGGTGACATTTCCCTTGGTGTTCCCTGCCCCTGCTCTGAAGTGCTGTGGTAAGAATTATGCTCCTGTTTTGCTGCTGGCAAGGTGGATTGAACTGCGAGTCCTTGGCTCTCCCTGGCAGCCCCCCCTCTCCTGGTGGCCACGCTTCCTGCATGACTCAAAGGCACTGACACAAATGCAGAACATTCAGGATCACGGTTGGGGAGATGGAGTTGGGGGGTTTTATTGTCCTTCTTGCTAGTGAGAAAGAGCTGCTGAAGTAGGAAGAAGCAGAGCAGATCATTGCCTGGAGCAGGAGACTGTGTGCAGTTGAAGTTATGGGCCCTGGGAGAGTTCCCAGCTGTACTTGCCTGGCTGTTGATGCAAGAGGCACTGCAGGCAAAGATGGCTCCGGGAATGGAGGGGCAAACAGCGAGGGGAGGCATGGCTCAGATCCAGGCTCTGAGGAGCAGCGCTGATGCTAAAAGGAAAAAGCTCTTCTCTCGCTCTGTACTGAAGTGCAGCTCATCTCGACAATTAATCCTTGAAGAATTAAGATCTGGGGGCTGGCTCCGCGCTCCGCAGCCGTTTGACATCTGTGCGCGGTGGCTGGAGAGCACAGCCTGGCTCTTCCCGCCAGGCTCCGGCAGCCCGGCCCCAAAGTGCTGAGCTGTCAAACCAGCACCAGCTCGAGCTTTCCCTTGTCCCCATCTCCCATCCCCAGCCCCAGACTCGGCTCTAAGGGCTGAACAAAGGGCTGGGAGTGTGAGCAGAGAAGGAGCTGATGGTACACGGGAGGTGAGGGGGGAGAACTGAGGAACAGCAAGCAGGCAGAATTCCCTCCTGTTCCAAGCAAGCTGGAGTTCTTGTCTTAAATGAAATGTCTTCTGTGTTTTCATTATCAATGTTGCCATCAGCTTCCTGGAGCTCTGCTCTCCTTTTCATTTTTAAAGGACTTGATTCAGGCTCCCTATTAACTTTCCTGGAGCTGTGAGGTGTGAGACCAAGAGGTGATGTGCTGCTGCTGCTGGGTTTATCAGCTGGGGCTGCTGTGTCCCTGTATCTGTGGGACCAGGAACAGGTTTTGAAGAAGATTTTGAATGAATGAATGAATGAATAAAGCAATTTTCTGGTGCACAGTCAGGTGGCCTGTTTGAGTGAGGGTTAGTCCTTCTCTGCACTGTTTGGGCGGTGGGGTCTCATCTGTTTATTCATGTTGATGTGATCAGAGAGTTTGTTCTCCTGAGTTCCATCCATGGATTGTGCCAAGTTTAACACCATGGCTCACAGGTACCATGCCTACACAGTAGAGAGGTGCTCTGTGTCTTCCCATCCTTCCTCCTAGTGCTCATGTCTCCCTGAAAACTGTATTCTGGTGCTGACAGACCCAATCAACAAGTAATTTCTGTTTACCTGCTGTCAAAAGGGACAGTTGTATGCGATTAGGTGTGTATTGATTATCTGATTTAAACCACAAACATTTCCCCATAAACTGTGCTGGGCTGTGCTGTGCTGTGCCCCCAGTCTGTCTCAGAGCACTGCTAACTCCTCCATGTGCAGCAGCATGGGGCTCACATTGGTTTGGCACTGGTTTGTTATTGCTGTCCTCCAGCCTGGCCTCTTGAGAGGGTGGAATTGTCAAATACTGCAGAGTCCATTTAGGGTCTGAGAGCTGCTGTCAGGCAGGGGCTGTCACTGCAAAAATTCTGCAGTTGCATTTACACCAACCTGTGAATTCCTTCTGGAAGGGGCAGAATACTGACAATTCCTAGAGTTAATGGCCCAAGTGGGTTATAAGATCCATAATCACCGACGCTGTCTCTCCTCAATGCATGTGTCTTCATCTGTCAGCCTTGAGGATCGTCATGGGCCTGTGTGAAATGAAAAAAAACTCTTTAACTGCTTCATATTAACTAACATATTAGAGCCCTCCTGACATTATTGTTGTTAATTCTAACAAAACATGCTCCTGCTGCTGGTAACCCGAGTGTGCTTCCAAATGCATCCCTGCTCAGAGGGCAGGAGGAGGTCACTCACCCTGGGACCTGGACTGCAAACACACTTCTGGAAACCATCAGAACCCAAGCCTGGTTACTCTCACAGTGAGAGCACAGTGCATCTTCTTGGAAAATTAAAAGTGGTTTTTGAGGAAAGTGGCTTACTCTGGCAGCTTGTTTCCTTTATTTTGGCCTTGCAATGGGGGTAGGTTTACCTCCACCCAGAGGGGAAGAAGAGTCAGACTGAGAGGGACAGAGCTCAGTGAGGAAGGGCCAGGTTTAGAGGTGTGAAGAGCTCCCTGACACAGCTGGGGCAGCGGTAAACATTCAGTAAATACTCAGTAAATACTCAGTAAATACTCACTGCTGCTTTGCCCTTCTTTCAGCACTGCATGTCACAGATGAGCCTCTCCCTGTCTCTTACAGGCTACTGTAGAAGTGTAGGCAGTAAGGGCTGGTCTGTACTAGCATGTGAAGGAGTACCCAGTTCTGATTTGCACAGGAAGAAGTGTCTGCTCATCCCTCCCACCTCCTGCACTTCTCCTGTGTGTGCTGGGCTGGGCTGGCTCTGCAGAGCCCTGAGGGTTCCTGGGGCTCTGCAGTGAAAATTGTGCTGGAGTTGGTGTAAGGGACTGGAACCTGACCTGCCACTCTTCAGCTTTGGGGTAAATTCCACATTCTGAGGCCAGTCCAGGCGCAATGGATGGTGAAACATGGAAACAACTTGCTCTGAGTGGCTGAGGGGAACCATTTAACTTGATGGAATTTTGTTACTGACATTTTTATCTCTTTACTCCTTTTCCTAGGATGATGTTCTCAAAGGGGCAGGTCTGATTCTTCTGTCAATATTCAGGCAAAATCAAAAAGATTTTTTGTCTGAATTAGGACCCATAAAGTATGTCCAAATGTAACAAGGCACATCCAGGTTGTCTACAGCTACACATAAAAAACTACATTTGTAGTGCTGGGTGTCAGGCCTATATCACTGGAGGAGGAATTTATTCTACCCTGTACTTCTTGCAACGAAGCACTGGTGGATGCTCAGCTGTGACAGGTACTGGTAAATGGATGTGGCAGAATTGACTGTGAATGTTTTGGCAGCAGCCCTCCTTCAGGTAGCTATTAACTTTATTTTTTAATATGAAATTCAGGCACTAAATCCAAGGGAAAAAAAAAGCATACATAATGTAGGTTAATTAAAATGCCTGTAAATGAACAGGTGACAGGTGCCAAGCCCCATGACAACCACAACTGGAGAAATGAAAGTGCAACAGACTATTAGGATTCCTGTGTTAATCAGGTAATAGTAACTTGGGTAATTACAAAATCATATGAAATCTTTTTTAAATCCCAAACCTCATTTATAGCCTTTTGGAGATAAAATATAAAATGTAGAGTTTTAATCCAAAAGGACTTTCTCTTCTCTGGAGCCCTCAATCTCAGATTTCTTCCATGGCTGACACAATTAAAGACTGGATTTTTTTTCTCTTCCCTCTCTTCAATTTTATTTTAATTAAGAAATATTAAGTTAAAAGCCACAGAAGAGTTTGAGTTTCTCTCTCTCTAGCAGGTATTTGGTAGTCACTTATGTGTCCCAAGGCCTTTTGCTGTGTATCAGGTGGAACCTGTCGTGTACATCTGTTGGCTCTTAAAGGTAGGATTTATTTTCGTGCTGAGAAGCAGCACAGGGCACGTGTGAGATGAACCTGGAATAGACTGGAAGCTGCTCTGCCTTCCCAGGAGCAAATTATTTGCAGATAAGTAAGAGGACTTCTGATTAAAATCTTTTTTTTCCGTGAGTATGAGCCCAAGCAGTGGTACAATTTCATATCTGATATGCAGACTAAGACAACATCCCATTGTTGCAGCCTTTCCCAGACTGAAAAGCCCATCCAGATATGGTTTTCCAAGTAAACACATCGAACACTCTTGAGGAGATGCTCACAGACATTCCTTCTCTCCTTCTGGAGTCTTACTGTATAACTGGGGTCTTGATCCCAAGCAGAAACTTTAGCAGAGGCATTAAGTGACTTGCCCCAGGGCATTACTACAAATCAGTAGAAAAATGAAACCTTCCAGACTTGTGCTGTAATTACCAAGGCACATGCCTCTCTCTTGATCTGTCAAAGATGCAAAAATATATATAAAAAATTGTCTGTAATTAGGGCTAGGAGGTGGTGCCTTTGCTGAGAACCTGCACCAGGGTTCCCTCTGTGAAGGACCTTGGAGACTGATTCAGACTCTGGCATATAAAGATTTTTCATGGATTTTTTCTTTTTAATCCAGATATCAAAAATGAAAAACATTGGTTTTCATCCTTGTCCCTGCAATAGAATTTATTACCCCTGGGCTATAGACAGCCAGACAAATAGAAACAGATTTCTTTCTTTCTTTCTTTCTTTCTTTGACTTGGAAGATGAGAACATGTTTTCCACATTCCTACATTGCAGCCAAAATAAAGGTCTTTATCTTCAAGGAAATCAGAGGTTTGGTTCTTGGTAATACCCCACTAACCCAGACAGTGACAAATTTCCAGCTTTCCCCACCATACCAAGAGCATGATGATATTCAACTCCCATCAAGAGGAACAAGGGCGCTTTCCCTGCCTTTCCCTTTTCTGATCAACACTGAGTATAAATTAAACAAAGAAAAGGATGGAGCTTTATTTTAGGAAGCTTTTGGACCACAAGTTGTGTAGTTGTGTTTTGGATTAAAGGTCAGGACGGGAAATCTGCCAAGGTTTCCCCTCCCCACTGCTACTAATTGTCACTGCTCCAGTGGGGAAAAAAATAAATAATACTGGATTAAGGGAAAAAAATAAACCCAGTAAGAATAATAAGGAGAAAACGGAAATCAGGCTTCATCCAGTGCTTGAGATATGCCCTACATAGAGGCTATTGAATTCTGCCCACCTCTGTGCCAGCCTCCTCTGGGCATGGGGGACAGTGCTTATTTTGTTTAGGGGTTTTTCCCTCCCTCCCACCCTCTACCTCCTTCAGTGTTTTTATTCAGGCACAGCAGGCACAAAAGTGAACGCTGACAAGCTTTGGCACACTTAAAAAAAATAAAGAGGAAAAAATAAAAAAGGAGAAAAAAATTGCTGCCCGTCTCCCCAAGCCGTCCATTCTGTCGCCAGAGCCCTGCATTTTGCAACATAAAAGCATAATCAAAAGAAATTACGCTTGGACTCAGTCAGGGACAGGGCAGAATAGTCCATTTAGCTTTATGCTAAAAAAGAAAATAATTGGACCAAAATTCGTTTGAAATAGGAGCAGGAAACAGTTTGTTTGCAATCTATTTCCTCTGGAAAACAGCAAGCCCTATTAAACCCTCTTTGGGAGCTATTTATTTTGGAAACAAGTTCAACATTCTGCAAGCAGCACACGCAGGCAGAAAAAGTTGTAGTGGAGTGTAATCTTTGGAGGAAATGTCCATGTTTATCTACAACATATTTCCAACCAGCTCCCAGAAAAACAAGAGTTCCACAGCTTTAGCTGGGCTTGGCTGCTCATAGCCCACAGCCCCAGGGTGATAAACCCTGTAAGAGGTGCAGCTGGGAGGCAGGAAAACCAACAGAGCCAAAGGGTTCTGCTCTTCTCCAAAGGGACATTCCAAGGGTTCTTCTGCTCTTCTCCAAAGGGACATTTTTCCCTCTGTGTTTGCTCTCCTGCAAACCCCACACCCTATCATACCAAGGTGTTCTCATTCCTGGGGGTTTCCCCTGTGACATCCACACCTGTGCCACGACCAGGGAGAGACACTGGAACCTGGGCACAGCAGAGACACCAACAGTCCCAGGCTGTGGAGGCTGCTGCTGGTGGTGGTTTTTACCTCTCTTTTCCATGGTCAAAACATAGAAGAATCCTCGAGGGAGCAGTTACAATGAATAATTTGCAGCTGGCAGGTTGTGATTGAGCAGTTTGGGGCAGTATTTTGATGGCTGAGATGAACCAGTTCAAACCTTGCTGCAGATTTGCAGTGGGACAGGACCTCCCAGCAAATCCACTGAGCTTCTGTCTCTTAACATTGTTGTTAGTGCTGGACACAGAGAAATTCCTCACTGGACTTCTGTGTTTCTTCATTTAGGAGAGTTAAATCAATACTTTCCAGTTCTCACCTCAAATTCATCCTGTGTGTTGTGATTCCAGGTGAGCCATGGTACCTGTCAGTTTGGCTCCATGTCTGGTGCCAGTCAGGGTTGTTTTCCCCAGAGAAGGGTGGGTCCCAAGGCCTTTTCCAGCTCTGGGCATCCCATTATCCCAGAGCTTGTAACAGCCATAGCCTTGCACAGCCTGATGTGCCCTTCGTGTCCCCACACCTGGGACATGCAGGGACTTGTGCTGCTGCCTCTGTGCAGGTGCTGGGAGGTGTGGGGGTGTATCCTACATCTGAGGCACTGAGAAGGCATCTGCCAGGTCCTGCCACTTCCCCAGAACTGAGCTTTTCCTCCAAGCTGTAACCACATCCTGCCCAGTTTCATCTTATCTGTCGTGATAAGATTAACCCAGTTATGTAGGAACTTGCATTTCTCTTAACCATGTACTCCTGTCCCCACTTCCCCTCATCTCCTTCCTTCTCTACATTAATTTCTCTTTATATTTAACCTTTAGATTTTGGAGAAAGGAGTATAATGGGTCTCAGCAGGATATCATCTGATTTCTGCTCACAAGAGAGGGTCTTAAGTTTCCCCACAAAGTGGCTGTGATTTATGAGCTGTTTCTCACTTAGGGGTTAAGTGTTATCTCTCAGCCCAAATATCCTGTATTAGCAATAGAGCTGATTACCACTGTTTGTATCAGTCATTGGGATCCTTAAATAAAATGGAGAGCAGCTTGTTGGAAATCCTCATTTCGTTGAAAAGCATGGTTTAACTTTAATAGGGTTTGCATATATATCGTAAATCAGCTTGGAAAAAGGAGGACATTTTTTTTTCTCCATCTGATTGTTTTACACATTTCAGCAGTGTGTAAAAACACAGCCTGTCATTGTTAATTTTAACCAAAGGGAATTACTTCTCAAAAGGCTGCAGTCGTGATTAAATGGAAAAGGTATCAGTAGTGTAAATTTGGAGCTGATTAAATGCTGTCAGCTCAGATTCCTTATGCAAAAGAGATACAGGGATTAGGCTGGCTGCTTTCACCACCTAAATAACACGAGTGCTTAAGCACACCTAATGCAGGGAACTTCTGCAACACTGGGTTTGTGTTTTAGCACAGGGCAAACCTGAATCCTGCAGTCCCTGGACTGAGCTGATCCCCTTTTCCCATCCTACAGAAAGTGAGTCTTTCCTACTCCGTGAGACTGGCACAGCAATAACAAATGTTCTAGGCTTTGCTCCTCTAGGGAGTGTGGGACCTTCCCAAAGTGCAAGGTGGGTTGTAGGAGTTTGGAACACACTGTTCTTCCTGTTGGAAAGAGTATTTCTCTCTTCTGGTATAGTCCTGGGGGTAAAAGTAGAAATTAACAGGCGGGACCATTCCTGATTCCACTGTTATTCACCTGCAGAACTGCCACAGCTTTCAGCACTTCTATGGATGAGCAATTCTCCTCCACTGAGGGTGAGGAAGGGACAGCTGCAGCATTGCTGAGTGCAGGAAAGGTTTCTGTGCTGGTTTCTGTGCTCAGAGCAGATCAGAGAATCCTCCAATGGTTTAGGTTAGAAGGGACCTTGTAAAGATCACCCAGTTCCACCTCCCTGCAATGGGCAGGGAAACCTTCCACTAGAGCAGGCTGCCAGCTGGGTTTGCAGCCTTCTTTCTGGTCAGAGTAGGGCAGAAATTTGCAAGCTCAGGCAAACGAGTTGTTCAAACACTTCTCTCACTGTTGGGGACAACTTCACTGTCACCTGTGGGAAGGGATCACCTCCCTGCCTGGGCTGGACCCCCCGGTGAGGTAGGCAGAGGTTTCATCAGGTGGAAATGGCAGGTATTTTAAAGGATTCATTTAACATCAGATCCCAAAAAGCTTTGGGGCACTACAGTGGGCCATAATGCTTGGTGGTTCTATCACAGTCCCCACAGACAGACAGAGGGCTCTGTGCTTGCTGCAAGCATTGTTCATGCCATGGGCAGAGAACTGGGCTGCCTTGGGATTGTACAGGGCTGGATATGCTGGACAGAACTGCAAAACAATCATGTAAATCTCACACAGAGAGCTCCAGGGTGAGGTCTGTGTTGTTCCCAAGCAGCTGCAGAGAGAAGGTGGTGAGGGAACAGCATCACAAGTCTGAGGGACAATGACCAGAAGAGAAAGGTGCCCTACATTTGCAAGTATTGCAATGGGTACAGAAGTATTTCTCAGACTTACTGTAGCTTATTTGTAATTTAAATTTTAAATAATACACTCTTTTTGCAATGCTATGGACCATAGATTTCACATCCTCACATGTGATCAAGCCAGCAGTGTGACAAGGGAATATGGGCAGACATCTAGTTCTTGAGATCCAAATCCCTCCTGATTAAAAGCATTCTGTGGTTACTTTGGTGGTTTTCTCACAGCACTCAGCAGTTAACCAAAGACAAGAATTTCACCCAGGGTTTTTTGTTTTAGTTTTTTTTTTTTTTTTTTTTTCCCTGGGCACATATTGTCAGATACTGGCAAGTTGATAGGCTTTTATTTCATGCATAACTAAAGAAGCAGCAGTAGTATGAAGGAAGCTGGGGCACAGCTGATATCTAGAGTAGAACTTACTTTAATTGAAAAGCAGTTCTAGTCAATTTTTTTTCCTTCTCTTCTTAGCCAGGGGGAAGAATTGTTTTCAAGCATTATTAAGTTTTTTTTTCCTCCCAGAAGCTAAGAAAGCCATCTGTGAAAACCTGTTTGCATGTTTGTTTTCTACAATAAAATGCAAAATACTTCTTCCTGTTAGCGGATTATGCCATATGTCACTCCCTGTAACAAAACCAGCATGTTTATTAATGAACCCAATCAGAGGCAAGGATTTAGAAAGATTTAAAGGAACTGAATTTTCAGTTCAATATTTTAGTGTAGAAAAACTTCTGGTCTGTTGTTCATGTTGTACTTGAAAACTCAGGCTTTGTTTCTTATATGAATTTGCTAAATTTGCAATGGAAAGAGAGCAGGGGGAAACTCTCAGGGAAAAGAAATCACACTGCAATCCCTACGTTCTGCATGTGTGAACCCCCAGCTGATTGTGATCAGCAGTTTATATGTGATTAATATTTAATTTGATTGGTATAGTTTTTTCTCCAGATAAGCTAATTAAGAAACTTGATGGAAAGGACACCCTTGTGCATTAATGTAGCAGCGATTTGGTTTCTGTAGGGCAGACTAAACCTTCCTGAGTTACAGATGAGCTGGAGTCAGCTTTCCCAATGTGTAGTGCAGAGACCTGAATTCCATGGCTTTGGTTTTCTCTCCCCAGACTGCCTGAGAGCTGGGCTCTACAATTGCTGCTGTGCTGGGGACTATTTCATACATGATAAGGGCTGTTGTGATAGAAGGAAAGGTAACCAGAGATCTTCTGTTTGCCCCCTCACATGGCAGGAGACTGTGCCAGCCCAGAATCTGGTTGCAATCCTGGGAGCTTTTGACTTCTCAAATAGACAAGGTCTCTTATCAAAAGGGTTCAAAGCTTGGGCCTCAGCACACCAATCAATACTTGCTTTATCTTTAAACTCTAATACTGCCCTCACTGATTTAGATCTTGTTGTGGAGCTCAACTCAGGCTGATAATGCTGCTGGGAGGGAGATGGAGCATTTCAGCTCAGGCTGGGATTTCTCTTGTTCCACACAGGACTGAGCAGCATTCACCAAATGGGATTTTAGGTTGCTGTGTGAGGATGTTTTACCCCTTCTTCTGAGTTCACAGAGAATTTACAATGTTTTTTATATGTGTTTTTTGGAATGTTCCATCACCTTCCAAAACCCTAAAATGAGCAATAACAGTCTGATTTTTCACATGTGCTTCCAGGGTAACCACAGGCAAAGGGTGAATGCCAGGTCTGTTCTCTGGCAGCAGAACACTGCTGGAAATGGATCCATTGCTTCCATAGGCAGATTACATTTCTCAGGGCTGAAGTTCTTGCACTGAGACCTGGCTGGCCACTTACGAGGGGGATAATTGAGTTAGCACCTTCAAAATTCATATCTTAAGGCAGGAAAAGGTGTTCATTAGCTCAGTAGATGTATTTACTAATGCAGTCATGAAACAGCTTCCTAAATGTACTTTTTGAAGACCAGAAGAAAGAAATCCCTCTTAACATTTCTCCAACTTTCTCACATCTAATGAAAGGCTCTGTAATTTAGTATCTTTCTCAAAAGCATAATTCATCATGGAAGAAAACTGAAAAATAAAAGTGACCTTTTTGAAAGGTCAGTTCATGTTTATGCGTCAGAAACAGTCATGAGTACAGGTTTGGTGCAAGACAAGGCTGTCCTAAAATAGCATTCCATTAATCGTTTAATCAGCCCGTGCTCGTTACAGATTTGACATATTCTGTAGACAAATCAGGTCAGAGGTAACAAGTGATTCAAAGAAACAGATAAAAACCCTACTGAACTGTGAAAAACATTCTTCTTACAAGAAAAAAATCTGAAACTGAAGCATACTCCTTCAGTCTGGAAAATTAATAACCTGATGAGCTTCCACAGGCACCCTGAAGGCCCAAGATTCCTGGATTCCCACCCATCTGCTTGACTCCCCAAGAAATATGTCAACACTTATTTTGCTGCCTTTATTTTTCTCCTCTTTTGCTTTTTTAGCATGTGCCTGTTGTGAAAGTGATTTTTGCTCCCTGTTTGGCTGCAGGAGTTCAGTCAGGGCCTGTATCCCACCCCAGAAATGCTCCCTCAGGGCAGGGCCCTGGGGGCTGTGTCAGCCTCCCTGCACACAGCAGGAACAGGCTAAAACTCTGTGGCACAGCCTCTGGAACATCCCCCTCTGTCTGGGAGCAGGAACAGAGTGCCTGGGGTGGATGTAGGCCAGAGCAGGGGCAGAGGGCTGCCTGGGCTGTGGCACACTCCATCTTGACATTGTGATTTCAGGAGACAAGCCCTGAGGATGGTGGCTGTGGGTTATGGAGATCTGAGAGCAGGAACGGTCATGTAGGATTTTATTCATGCATTGTTTCCAGCACTGGGGAAGTGTCCACATCTCTGCTCTCTGCCTAAATGCCCACCAGCTGATTTCTCCCCCCTGCACACTAGCCCTGGCCGAGCTCTCCCCTCTCAGCTTTGCCTCCCCATGATTGCTGTTCCAGGCACCTGAACTTTGTCAACTCTCCAGTTCAGTTTCCCAAATGAGAGTGAGCTGGCAGCCCGAGGTGCAGCTGAGGAACAGGCAGTTCCTGAGGGCTGCTGTTGAAATGGGGAACGTGCACAGTCATTTCTCTTGACCATCAGCACTGAGCCATGGTGGCACAGAGCAGGAAGCCTTTTGCATCTCGTGCATGGCACAGCAGTGTTGTTATTCTGGCTGCATAGCTTGGCTTGTTATTGAGCACATGCTTTGCAGATTAGCCTGTTTGTATAGCCAATCGAACATGTGCTCCATTAAAAATTAAAACATCCTGTTTTAAGGATGGAGCAGGAGACATCAGCTGCCACTGTGTAGCAGACATGGAAAGCCCCCAGAGCCCATTACCATAGGTTACAGCAAATGTTAATCAGTGCCAATGCAGTTAAATAATGCAGTTCGTGCAGATGGCAGCTACTACATCTACTCACAGATGTGTCCTCGAGTCCCTGAGGTTGCTGTATCACAGGAGTTGTCAGGAACAGTCAGATCTGATGCTGACTGTGGGTATCACCTTTGTGTTTATGCCACAG
The DNA here is from genome assembly GCF_901933205.1 of Camarhynchus parvulus. Classification (NCBI taxonomy): domain Eukaryota; kingdom Metazoa; phylum Chordata; class Aves; order Passeriformes; family Thraupidae; genus Camarhynchus; species Camarhynchus parvulus. The sequence continues at coordinate 2,693,434 of NC_044589.1, forward strand.
ATCCCAGCCAGAGGAAAGGCAGCCATGCCTAGGCCTGAGGAGCGAGGTCAGAAACACACCAGAGCATAGCATGAGGCTGGACCTGAACTCAAATAAAACAAAAAGGAAATCTGTGCCCTTCACAAGTTAGGGATTTTTTTTTTCCCAGGCATGTTTACCTTCTGCACATACAAATCAGTATCCCACCATCATTAAAGACCTGGACCTACAGCTCAGCTTTTGAACTGGGATATTTGTGATCACTGCAAATCATTATAGCCATTCCATGTGTACAGGAGGGCAGAGCAAAACCCATTCTGCAGCTGGAGCCCCGTTCACAGCAGTCTCTAGGTCACATATAGGTGTTCTCTGCCAGCTTGCCATATTGTTCTACCTCAGGAGAAGTAATTTATTTACCTTTTCAGCTGTTTATGCTCAGGATGTGTGTTTATGAAAAGGAGTGTGCAAATCTATATGACATGCAAGAGTTTGCAGATGAAAGTTGTGCTATAAGTATAAATATTGCTTCTAAGATCTGTCATGCTGTTCAGCAGGTACTGAGAGGAAAAAACATTGCAAGTCAAGAAGCTAAAAAGCATTTCTTTTTCTTTTTTCACATCTTAGTGCATCCTTCATCATCTATTTGTATTTTAGGTCTGTGTCACTGGTGAATGTTCTTTATCCCAAATCTGGGGATTTCTTTTAAGAAAGCTTGTCTCCTTTTTTAAAAAAAGTTCTGTCTGTGTATATTGTGTGGAATAACTTGAAAAAGGAAACACTTTAATCAGTAAACACTTGGCTTTTTCTCAGCTTTTGCTTAATTCACTGAGGAAATGATCATTTGAGATCAGGGTTCTAAAAGACATAGATCTGAGGTTTTTCATTTCCTGGTGACTTCACCATTGCTCTCAGTGCAAATCTCATGTCTACAACACCCAGCATTTGGTGCTCTTTGTTGCAATGGTTCAGTTTGTGTTTTCTGTGGAAGATGAGCTCCAAACCAACCATCTGCAGTGAGCCTCAGTGGAGACATTTGCTTGTTACAACTGTGATTTCTTGAACCTGCCATAAGACTGTCACACTCCACCCATCCCATCCCACTGGATGGCACACCAAGCCTGCATCCCATCGTTTGTAAAGAGCTATTGGCAGGGCTGGGAATTGCACAAGTGCAAGGAGGTTGGTAGAGAGATCTGAGAGCATAATACATTTTGGTTATTTAAATTTAGTTCTCAAGGCTATAAAATGGGACTTGGAACTCAGGGGACTCATTTTTTCCTCAGTAGTTTCATCTTTTAACCATTAATTGTCAGCTAGGCAGTGTGGGATGAGCGTTCTGCTGTGACCATGCTTCTGTCAATTAATAATGGAACGTATCCAAAGTTTATCTGTAGCAATCATTCATACCATCTGGCAATACAAATTAGATGATTTTGAAGGCAGTCTACAAACAGGCATGTTGTTCTAGGGACTGCCATAATTATATCTATCAAATAGAGAGAGAAAAAAAAATGTATTTTATGCATTTTTAAATCGCGTATTGAGATCAATATCCCCTGACAGCGAGCTGGGCTCCCAGAGAACAGGGGCAGCAGCAGATTTTTGTAGCCTTCCCGTGTGTGTGTATCAGCAATGCTCCAAATGAGAACCAGCCTTTTTGGGCAATGAGCAGGGGATTATTTTTCTTGCCCATTCTGGCCCTGGCCTCCTTCCCAAGCCTGACAACAGCGGTGCCAATTAGTGACAGACTGGGGACTGGCCAGAGATGACAAGGAAGCACTCACAGGACAGACAGAAATGTTTTAAATGAGCTGCTGGATCAAAGGGAGGGGAAGGAGCCGTTTGGGCAGCAGGCAGCAGTCCCACGGTACTCGGCAATGCTTGCAGCCTGTTCAGTGCACTGGGGCTCCTGGCCTGGCCCATCCTCACACACACACACACACACACACACACACACACACACATGGCTGTGACAGAGCCACACTTGTTTTTCATACAATCATGGACTATCTGGAGCTGGAAGGGACCACAAGGACATTGAGGACATTTAGTCCGAGTGCTGGCCGCTGTTTCCCGCCGGGCCGAGCCTGCAGGATTGTCAGGGCAGTCCCGTGGCTATGGCTGCCCTCGGTGTCAGCTGTGCCCAGGGGAGGCGGCAGCAGCTCGGGCTCCTTCCCTGCCCCGCAGGGCTCAGCCCTCATGGCTCCAATACCCGCGCTGGACTGGGAATGTGGGAATGGCTTTTACAGCTGCTCCACCCAAACTGCCTCAGCCTGGGGGATCCGCGGGGCTGCAGCTTCCAGCTCGGGCCCTGCCTCTCCCTCAGGCCCTGCCTCTCCCTCAGGAGATGCCTCTCCCTTAAGAGGTGCCTCTCCCTCAGGAGATCTTCCGGAGGTGCTTCTCCCTCAGGAGGTGCTTCTCCCTCAGGAGGTGCCTCTCCCTCAGGAGATCTCTCCCTCACAGAGGCATGGTGGTGTCCCCTGAGCAGGGTGACCCTACCCTTTGGTGTCCCCTCCCAAGCAGTGGCCACAGATGACCCTCTTGAGCAGAAAAAAATTGAATATTCTCAACAAATCAGTAAGTGAACAAAAAGGCCACATCAAACCTACAAACAGTTCCTGGAATTCCCCAGTTTTTGTCATTCATAAGAAGACTTCATTCTTTATGACCATCATTCACAAGAAGACTGCCCTGGGGTGTCCCCTCCTGAGAAGTGGCCACAGGTAACTCTGTCCTGCAGTGTCACCTCCTCAGTAGCGGCCACAGGTGACCCTGCCCTTTGGTGTCACCTCCTGAGCAGTGGTCACAGGTGACCCTGCCCCATGGTGTCATCCTCAGCAGTAGTCACAGGTGACCCTGCCCTGGGCCTGGCTAAGCTGAACCACCTGAAGCTGCCAGACTGACCCATGCTGGTCTCTCCATCTCATTGCCACTCTATCAGATGTAACATCAAAGACCTGGAAACGAAAGAAATGTGAAATATAGTTTATTCTCATAATTATAGATGAGGAGTTGTAACTGCATCTGTGCACTTCTCAGTAAAGCAGCTGTTCTGCCCTTAGAAGGATATTTATAGACTATTGAAGGTAAACAATCCTGCCTTATTTCATATTGCAACTACATTTGCACTGAGTTTAGCTGCAATTTGATCAAAGAAGCTGCTGACATGTCAGCTTTACTGATACAAGACAGTTTTTCCTTGCTATTTCTGCTAAATAATCTCTGCCTGTTTTTCAGATGAACTGTTTTGATATTAGTAAGTTCTTTAGAGTTTCATTTGAGGAGTGAATTGGTATAATATGCAAACCCATCCTCAATCTCTGAGTCATCAACTTGCAGCCTCCCTCATACAGTTTGTGGTGACTATTTGATTTTGGGGTTTTTTCCTCTCTCAGTATTTATTCTCTGCCGATTTTCAACGCTCTGTAAATGGTTCAACATCAGAATTTTGACATATGTGATGAATTTCAGTGTTTAAAGCTCAGAGGGCATTTGCAGGAGTTTGGTCACTGGCTGATGAGTTATCCCAGTCTTTCACTGGTGTTTTGCTGCTGTTCTTACAAGTGTGTGGTTGGCTATGATGGCATTTAGCTGGTAGACCAGCCTGTATCACAGTGATCCCTCTATGTATAAAGTAATGTTTGGATGCACTGTAAAATTAATTTTAGTGCTCCTTATCTGATGTGAACTGAGAGCAAAATTTCGAAAACAATTTTTTTACCTGATGAAAACCTATGGCAATTGGAAATTTGTCTTGGATTTCACATACACAGTGGCTGAATAAGTATAAATTTGAGACAACGCAGTGGGTGAGGAATGAATGAAACTGCTTGGGAGCTGCTGTTGCTGTCCAGGTTGGATATCAGGGAAGAGTTCTTCCCCCAGAGGGTGCTGGGCACTGCCCAGGGAATGGGCAGAGCCCTGTGGCTGCCAGAGCTCCAGGAGCTCCAGGGATGCCCAGGCTGGGATTGTTGGGGTGTCTGTGTGGGGCCAGGAGTGGGACTGGATGATCCCTGGAGGTCCTTTCCAGCTTGGGATGTTCTGTGCTGCTGCGATTTTGTGAGGCTGTGACTCTGTGGAGCTGTGACTGTGGGGCTGTGATTTTGTGAGTCTGTGATTCTGTGAGTCTGTGACTCTGTGGGGCTGTGATTTTGTGAGTCTGTGACTTAATGCTGCTGTGATTCTGTGACTCTGCGCTGCTGTGACTCTGGGGCTATGATTCTGTGAGTTTGTGACTCTGTGGGGCTGTGAATCTGTGGGGCTGTGACACAGTACTGCTGTGACTGTGCTGCTGTGTTTCTGTGACTCAGTGGGGCTGTGATTTTGTGAGTCCATGACTCTGTGACTCTGTGGGGCTGTGACTCTGTGGCTCTGTGCTGCTGTGACTCTGTGGCCCTGTAGGGCTGTGCAGGCTGAGCTGAGCTGAGCTGTGGCTGCAGCCCTGCCCCGAGGAGCTGCTGAGCCTGGTGCTGACCCGGAGCACCCTCTCTCCGGTGAGATAGCTGCAGTATCCATGGCAAAGGTATTTTAGCAAAACCTAGGAACAAAGCAGCTGAGCAGATTTAACTTCTCTCCCTCTACAATGTGCAGGTGCCTGTTCTATTTAGGGCCCTGCTCCAGTAGCACTGAAGTCAATTATAACCTCTTTGCTGGTTTCCATCAGCTGTGAATAGTGCTAGAACTGTATGAAACGTTCATTGTTGTGTGCTCAGCCTCCTTTCTGAGGAGGTGGAGTCACTCCATGATTCTACATATGAGAGTTAAATGGCTCCTATGTCTCCACTGGTGTCAGCCTTTACACCTTGCCATGCGTTTTACAGCCAGTAACAAAAGCAGGCTGGAAATGGGCCCTATATTAAGCTTGTTTATGTTGATGTTCATCACATGCCTTTTGGGAGGGGCTTTCATGGCTTTTTGGAGTTGAGGTTTTAAAAGAAAACCAAACTGGTGTTGTGAAAAACATTCCCTTCCCTTCATTTCCCTTAAGCAGAGTCGTTATTCTACATCTGTTTCTGCCTCCTATTTCATATATTAAAAAAAAAAAAATCAGTAATTTCAATTTGCCAGTAGCACTTCTGCAGCCCTGAAAGTGTGATATTAAGCAACTTATTTTTATTAGGTCAAGCCTAATGTGACCTAGCTTGCTGCTAGGGAAAACCAGTAGTAATATTTCAGATATGTCACTGCAAAGCTCAGTTTTTAAAAAAACTTTATTTTCCTTCAATTAGTATGAAAAAAAAAGCACATACATATTATATATTATATAATATATAAAAAAAACCTTGCATCTGAGTGTACATGTTTGCATGCATTTTGTACACAAACTTGTCTGTATTAATTTTGAGTGGACTTTTAAAAAAAAATTATTTATGTATGCAAATGCAATCTTTACATGGGTGGACACTGGAACATGCAGTGCCAGGAGCCTGTCAGTGTATCAGTTAGTGGTTTAAATTCACATCTCAAAACAAACTCCCTGTGTACTCATGGAACCTCCCAGGTATGTGTCTGAGTCCAGGAGGACTCATTGAAAATGCCAGTTTGAACAGGGGTCACCAAAAGAGGGGTTTCACAAGTGACACTTGTACATGTAGAACATAGAATGCTCTCCTGTACAGGTGTGTTTTAAGCACCATTTACAAGGTCTAAGATACAATCAAATAACAAAAAATCTCTTTCTTCTGGTAGAAAGGCTGATTCTCAGATAATCTGTATTAGAGAGTTTCAGGGCTTAATTAAAATATGGTCAAAACTTGGGCAAGGATTTCAGGATTTTGCTCTTCATTTGAACGTACACAGCAAAAGCATACATTCAAAAATTACATTGCCCTGGGAATTCACAGCTACAAGGTGACTTGTCAGGGATGATGGATTCCTTAAAATCCCTCCTATTCTTTCATCAGCAAAATAGCTGTTAAGTTTTTAAGGTATTCATCTGCTCTGTGCCTGGCACTGCTGTGCTAATAGGTGCAAAGGTTTAACTGTTTTCCACTCTTTAAGCATCACTGTCTTATCTTCAGAGCCAACTCAGTGTGTCTGAAGTCCTGGAAAGCAGGTGATTGATCAAGGAATTTAGGAAACAGCTCCCTTGATAAAGCCAGGGAGGATATTTCCTAAGAGGGGCAGTGGGAGTGAGGAAAGCATGAAACTTACTTAACAAGCAAGGCTTGGGTTGGGTAATCTGCATAATACATCCAGTGGCATTAAGTCTGTCATCTCTGCATTGCACCCCAGGTTCGGGTTCTGCACGAGCTGTCTTTCACTGTCGGTTCTAATAAAGAGCCGTGGTCAGCTCCAATTCCCTGGGAGCACAGAGTTATGTTTTGTGAACTACATGTGCCTGAGGCCTCTCATGCATGATTTAAACTGCTTTGTAAATGTCAATAGGTGGAAAAGCATTAGATCCCTTGTAGATTTCTCCAAATCCTCAAAGATGTGTACACCATGTATAAACCATGCTACAGTTTCAAGGCCACTGCAATCTCTACGCTCGCCTAACTGGGGGTTTAAGGTATTGCCAGAAGCAAGATATCGGTGTATACATGATTTGATCCAGCTGGCCAATGAGACCCTTTATTAAGAAAACCTTTGCTCCCATGGAAAGTCCCTTGTGATATTAAGTGGGCACACAGCATAAATGTTGAATGTCCTTCAAACTTTGTTGCTTTATGCTGTCTTTAAAAAAAAAATAAAACAAAATGCATCTCTGCTTTGTCTGTGGAGCCTGCCTCTAAATGGAGGACACACGGAAGCTCACATTTCCCTGCACCTTGGGGCAGAGGTGGAAGTAGGACTTTGTAGGTTATGAAAGAAGTCAGCTTTTAATTAGGAGCGCACTGTCTGTTGGCAGAAGCCAGTGACTATCTGAAATAAATAAGAATCTGTTGCTAATGAGAAACGGTGGGGTCTCAGATGGCTCTGGGGACTGGCAATGTAGGTCACTGGTTTGCAGCTGGCACCATCTGACGCTTCCTGACCTGCGTGGAAGGAGCCCACTGGGGGCCAGCCCCATTCCCAGCAGGGCCAGGCAGAGCTCAGGACAGGCCTGGCAGAGACTGAGCTTTGCCAGGACTCTGGGGCAGGACTGGCTGCCCACCCCAGGCACAGCTCCTGCAGCTCGGCCTCGGTGTCTGCTGGGGACAGGGGGAGGACACTGCCGGGTTTGCTGACACGACGAGGGGGCAGCTGCCAGGGTTGTCACTGAGGACCATCTCATCAGTGCTAAATTAGCTGAGAAAAACACACTGATAAAAGAATTCAGCTCTTAGTGAAATCCATCACTGTGGCCAAGGGTGAGCATGACACTTGGGTACCAGTAAATTGCTATTTTGAAACTTATGGGCTGGAAAGATGTTGATTTGTTCTTCAGTTTAGGGAATAAATATTATCTCCATCCTATTTTCAAATTCATGGGGAAAAAATCCATGCCCAGCTTTAGATGACAGAAGCCTCTGGCTCCAAAGTCCTTGAGCTGCAGGAAGTGTGTGGAGACAGGGATGAGTGTGTGCAGTCAGGGGTGTGCTGCTGGTGTCTCTGCAGGAAACAGGGAACTGGGCTGGTTGCCTTCTTGTGTCACCAGTTTGCCTGACTCATCTGAGCTGCTTTTTAAGTAGACAGTCACATTTATGTACCTTGAGTTATCTGGGGTGGGCTTTTTCTCTTTTCTTAGCAATGTAAAAATATATTCTTTGTATCTAGCTCTTTATGTTTCATCATTTATCCTTTATTTTCAATTTAAGGAGTTAATCTGTGTAGTTGAATACATGCTTTGTGCTTTCACTTGTACTTGCTGTTGTGTGATGGCAGTGTGTCATTTCCCGGAGGGGGAACACAACAGCTTGAGCAACCCTCAGCTTGTGGAGTCAGTCATGGTAAAGGCTTGAGCCAGGTGTTGGGGGCCAGAGCAAGAGACCAGCTGGCACTAACAAGGTTAACCAAAAGATCAAGCATGGTCCTGTTTCTCTTTGCTGGCTGTCCATGGCAAAAAAGCTGCATCTCATCACCAGAAGCTGAGTAGGCTGAGAGAGCAGCAATTGCAGACTGCAAATAAATAACAGCAATTATCTACTGCAAAAGGGACCCAGGACTCCTCATGTCATTTGAGACCTTTCTAGACCTGTTTTGCCTGCAGAAGCCTCCAGTATTACCTGACAGTTCTGCAGTGGTGTGGGATCTCCCACATTATTCTCACCATCCTCCTTTCCTTTTGCCTTGGCTCATGATCCCACTCTCCATTCCTCTCATCTCGGGGCTGGGTTGCCAAACCTGTTTCCAATTTTTCAGATATTCTGTTTTAATCAGCAGGAACTTCTCAGAGTGCTGAGTGGCTCCTACAGAGCTGATCCATTCTGCAGAGTGCTGACAAGTCCTTTGTAGCTCCTTGCCATGCAGTAACCAAGCTTTGCCATCCCCATGGCCTCTGGAAGCCACGGCTCCATCCCT